>NC_142755.1:7613275-7778275 GCF_051943395.1 Hippocampus bargibanti
TTTTATGGAAACCTGGGAATGGATTATTCCCATTTTAATGGTTTCCTATGGGATTTTTTTTTTGAGATACACACTTTTTGGCTTACACACTCTGTCTGGGAACCAATTAAGTTCGTAAGCTGAGGTTTCACTGTAATTAAACTCACAATCACAGTAATAATACATTTCATTTATAAGCGCCTTTCAAAACTCTCAAGGTCACTTTACAGTCACAGGATCAGTTTTTCTGTGGCTGAGCAGCAGCAGCCACACGCGCCAGCGTTCACTCCATCCTTTTATTCAGCTTTTTTTATGATTTATAATTTTATTTATGGTTTTATTGTTCTTGTGTTTATTGCTCCGCTGTTCATTTTGATTGTAAAGTGTCCTTGGGTGCTTTGAAAGACGCTTGTAAATTAAATGTATTAATTATTATTATTATTATTTCACTTCCGGGTAGAGTGAACGCTGGTGCGAATGGCTGCCGCTGCTCACCCGCATAAAAAAATTCCAGTGACTGTAAAGTGTCCTTGAGAGGCGCTTAGAAATTAAATGTATTATTATTATTTTTGTTTGAAAAAAGGACCACATGCTTACACTAAACCCCTTGTCTGATCAAGTTGAACAATATGTCTCATCAAATTTAAATGTTACAAAACTTTTTACACATGAATATAACCCAAAGTCTTACATTGTGGAGAATAATTACCTTTTTTTATTCGTAAAGATCAAATCATGTGACCTTCTCATCTCATTGGGGTGTCTTGCCCCAAAAATGTATCGAACACTGCTCTCCTGTGGAGAAAAATAGAATTGCAGGGCTATTTTGTCCATTCTGCTTTGCCGTACCGTGTCCAGTCACGTGAGTATGTACACAGGAAGAGCGCGTCCGTACATTCGCTTCAAAATATACACACAAAAAAACAAAGCAAAAGTTATAGAAAAATAATTTCATGAATGTATCCTTGGAGGACAAGTGTTGAGTAAATACGCCGTTTTTGTTTTTTAGGGTTTATTTTAAGAACGTTGTCTTGCTTTGAAAGCTCAAATCTCACCCAAACTGAGGTCGAAGTCGCCATTTGACCACATTTCCTCGCTATGAGGTCGCTGAATTATGTACAGCGAGTTAGTTTGGACTTTTCTGGCACGCTTTTTCCTCACGCCATCTGCCTGGGAGATGCCGATAACGACACGGTAACCTCATTTTCGTGGCAATTTTCCAAATTTCTTTCGCTAAGACTTGACCGCTTTCATGTATCGTTCAATCGACTTTTCTGCCATCTTGTGCTCCTTTTTCATACCTGTGAGCTTATACGTTTTCCCCATATTTAATTCTCCTTGAGTTTTAGGACTACATAAACAGTCAATGCAGCGTAAGAAACCTTAGACTCTCTTCTTACATCAGATACAATTAGTTAATTCTTAAGTTATATGAGTCTGGAGTTTTCTAAGCTAAAAATGGGTCCGGTTGTACAAAAGGGAAATGCTGCCCCCTTGTGTCTTTGTGTCATATTAATTGTTATTTAGTTTTGTTTTTTTAACTTCAAGTTGGCTCAGCGAGAGTGGCTGCCTTTCCAGCAGCTCCTATATTTTGTTTTTCTACTTCTTTCTTTCCTTTCCCTGTCATAACTTTGAAATGCAAATTTCTCCACCGTGAGACGAATAAAGGAACATCCAATCCGATCCAAAAACATTGCAAGAGGTCTGACCGAGGCTTGAAACGCACCCCCGCAAGAAAAAAAACCCCAAACCCTAACAAAATCGGGAACTACGCTCCACTTCATGCTTTTCAATTCTTCTTTTCCTGTCGGCTTTTCCCTACAAGGGGTCGCCATAGCAAATCAATGTCCTCCATCTTTAGAGGTTTCAATTCCCAATTACAGATGGGAATGGCAGTGAATGAGTTAAAGTGCTTGCCTAAATGTGTTTTTGACATTTTCCTTGTGCATCCATCCGTAGCTGAACGAGCTCGTGGTGGGCGACACGAGCGGCAAGGTGCACGTGTACAAGAATGACGACAGCAAAGCGTGGCTCACCAGGACCTGCGCGGGCATGGTCAGTCAAATGGAGTCGTTTTTGCATTTCCGATCCTCAACTGAGAATCCCTTTTGTCGGTCAGCTGACGTGCGTCGCCGTGGGAGACGTGTGCAACAAAGGCAAGGTACGTCATCCGAGACCGGGGTGCGGCGAATGCGCTCTAATGAAAGGTACCGCCTCAGAACTTGGTGGTGGCCGTGGGAGCGGAGGGCTGGTTCCACCTCTTTGACCTGAGCGCCGCCAAGGCCGACTCGTCAAGTCAGCACGAAGGTTTGGTTGCGGATGACCAGAAGCCGTTCTTCACGCAGCACATCCCCGCCAACACCAGAGTCATCCTCATCAGCGATATCGGTACATCCTCGAGTATTACCGCTAAATTGCGGCCTTCGTTCAAGTCTTGACCCTTAAAGGACAACCGACGTCTGCGGACAAGTTGTGTCCATCATTTGTAAAATGGCTTCAAATGACTTCTACTGAGCGGATTTTAATAAGATTCCACCGCATATAGCTATATTTTACATTTTAAGACTCGCGCTGAATATTCAGGAAGTCTTGTTTTTGAGTTGGTGACGAGTCTGTACGTGACGTCACTAAAGGAGCGCCCTTTACTGTAAAAAAGACGCATTGTAGCATCCTTCTATCACGTCAATGTATTTTGCTGTACATGTTTGGTCTGGGGACCTCGTGTTGCACCCAAAAGCCGCCAGAAGAGGGCTTCCAAGCTCCATATAAAGAATTTATCAGCCTGTGGAAACGGAGGTGGCCACAGGAGGTCGCCATTTTGTGCCTCTTTTTTTGGGTGAGAGATTTTCCCCCAATGTTGCCTCAAAATGGCACAAATAAATTCTTTAATCGATTGCAAACATGTATGCTTTCCTCTTCAGAACTATTTGAATCGTATTCATAACTGGATGTGTAACAAGAAAGCATATTCTCACAATCTGAACCCATTGTTTTGATTCTCCAGGTGTGCAAGACGTCTTGGCGTGATGTCACGAACAAGGGGGCGGGACTTTCTGAAAACGGGCAATTCGCAGCTCAATTTTTTTGCAGATTTTGGACACTTGAAGTCATTTTTATTGCTGTTTTGCATTTGACTAAAAATATCATACCGCGTGTTTTGGCTAGTTTAGATGCTATCAAACGTTTTTCTGGTGTCAGTTAAGAAACAAAAAAGTGCCGTCGGTTGTCCTTTAAATTGTTGGTTTCTATTTGTGACAGACGGCGATGGACGCAGCGAGCTGGTGGTGGGCTACACCGACCGAGTGGTACGAGCGTTCCGGTGGGAAGAACCTTCAGACGCTTCCGATTCGGGCTCCGGTCAGCTGGTCCTGCTCAAGAAATGGCTGCTGGATGGACAGGTTCCGCCTTTTGCCTTTTTTCACATTTCTGGAAAGATGATATTCGACTTTTGAAATGTGCTTATAAATTCAATGTATAATCATAAGAATCATTTGAATGTTGTTTGGGTAATGTCATTAAATCTGACTGTGCGCTGGTGGAGGGAAGCAGCGCCTTCTGCTGGACGAAAATCGAATTTTCAATAGCATTAATTTGCATGAGTTGAGTAGCATGATGACACCCTGGCATGTTGACAAACATTTTTTGAATTCATCACATTATTTGTCCTAATATTAATTATTATTTATTATCACTGCCAGACCATGTGCAAAAAACACGTCCACTCCAGTGCCAGGGTTTTTGTCATTTGCACTCAAAATTCCAGGTCCCACAGAATATTGAGTTTTAGGACTATGACATATTATTATTAATAATAATAATAATAACAGTAATAATAGTAGTCATAGTAGTAATAATAATAATAGTAATAGTAATAATATTAGTAGTAGTAATATTAGTAATAGTAATCATACTAATAATACATTTCATTTATAAGCGCCTTTCAAAACTCAAGGACACTTTACAGTCACAGGATATTTTTTCTCCGGGTGAGCAGCGGCTACCACACGCGCCCGCCTTCACTCAACTTGGAAGAACATAAAGTAAAAAAAAAAAAAAACAGAAAAAAACAAAATAACAAATAATATGACAACACAAAGACACAGAGAGTCATTCATTCTTCAGCACTTTCTGTACCCTCTTTGTGACATGAAGCAGTTCTAGATGAAAGAGGAGAGGATCAAAGCGTTCTTTTCAGCAATGGATCAGAGAGGTCGTGGTGGAATGTGCACGTAAACATTCAATGCAGCGTAAGAAACATTAGACTTGCTTCTTTCATCAGAAAAAAAATAGTTAATTCCTAAATTATATGGGTACAGGGTTACCTGAGCTTGAAATGGGGGCGGCTGTACAGTACAATACAATACATATTGATTTATGTAGCGCTTTAACAACAGCTGAATTTGCAACAAAGCGCTAACATGGAAAAAAAGGGAAATGCTGCCCCCTCGTGGAAGCGAAAAAAAAAATTGCCAGAGGTCTGACCAGCGCTTTAAAAGCAAAACCCCAACAAATTCATGACTGGTTCTCTCTGTCATATTTTCAATTCCCGGATAAAAAAATGTGGGAATGGTAGTGAATGAGGTAAAGAGCAGAGATGACGAGCATTGACCAAAATATCCGTGGCATGCCTTCATGCGTTTCAGGTGGACAGTCTGTCAGTGAACCCGGGTCCCGAGGGCCTGCCGGAGCTCATGGTGTCCCAGCCCGGCTGCGGCTACGCCATTTTGCTCTGTTCCTGGACGCAGCAGGACTCGCCGGGCGGCGGCGACGATGATGAGGACGCCGCCGGCCCATCCGGCAGGTACCAAAAGTCGGCCGAGATCTCGCCGTCGTGTCATCAATTTGATTCACGTTTGTAGCGGCAATTTAAAGGACAACCGACGTCTCTGGACAAGTTGTGTCCATCATTTGTAAAATGGCTTCAAATGACTTCTACTGAGCGTATTTTAATAAGATTCCACCGCATATAGCTATATTTTACGTTTGAAGACTCGCTCTGAACATTCAGGAAGTCTTGTTTTTGAGTTGGTGACGAGTCCGTAAGTGACGTCACTAAAGGAACGCCCCTAACCGAAAAAAAGACATATTCTAGCAGTCCTTCCATCACGTCAATGCATTTTGGTGTACTTGTTTGATCTGAAAACCGTGTTGCACCCAAAAGCCGCCAGAAGAGGGCGTCCAAGCTCCATATAAGGAATTTGTCAGCCTGTGGAAACGGAGGTGGCCACAGGAGGTCGCCATTTTGTGCCTCTTTTCTGGTGATCGATCCCCCATGTTGCCTCAAAATGGCACAAATAAATTCTTTAATCGATTGCAAACATGTATGCTTTCCTCTTCAGAACTATTTGAATCGTATTCATAACTGGATGTGAAACAAGAAAGCATATTCTCCGAATCTGAAGCCATATTTTTGATTCACTAGCAATGCAAGACGTCTTGGCGTGATGTCACGAACTGGGGGCGGGACTTTCTGAAAATGCCCAATTCGCAACTCAATTTTTTTGCAGATTTTGGACACTTGAAGTCATTTTTATTGGTGTTTTGCATTTGACTAAAAATATCATATTAATATCATTGCATGTTTTGGGTATTTTAGATGCTATCAAACGTTTTTCTGGTGTCAGTTAAGAAACAAAAATGTGAAGTCGGTTGTCCTTTAAGTTCTTTTCGTCTCTACTTCAGCAAGGCATGAAGGTTTCCTTTACCATTAATGACAACAAAAAGAATAGGCTGTGATCCAAAAAAAATGTCGGCTTTATTTTATCTTGAACAAAAACCAAGGCTCATCAAAACGTGTGTAGAAAGTAAAAATAAAAAGTGAGTGAACATAACTTCGACACTGGCCTTTTATACTAACACGAAACACATGCTCTCGACACGATCTGATCACGTGACGTCAGGCGATCTGTCACTGATCAGGTGACTTTAGACCAGGGGTGTCAACGTCATTTTTGCTGCGGGCCACATTGTCGTTACGGTTTCCTCTCGAGGGCCGTTATGAATTTGGGGAAGCCATTAGAATGTTTAAATCCCCTCCACATATTACATATAGAGCGCACAACAAATTAATGAATAACTAGTTTTCAAATCTGAAGTCAAGAATAATGACTGTTATTGTGGTTTACATCTCAAAATATGAAATTTTGGTTAGGATTTTAGCAAGCATCATGGAATTTTACAAGTTTGATTTGCTTTCGCGGGCCCAAAAAAATGACGTGGCGGGCCAGATTTGGCCCCTGGGCCTTGACTTTGACACCCGTGCTTTAGACGATCCGATTTGGTGAATGCAGACGAATTAACGGACCTAAAGACAGGATGGGATCATGGAGCCCAGATACAGTGATACCTCAGCTTACAAACTTAATTGGTTCCCAGAAAGTGTAGGGTGAACGGTGTGTCTTCCAAACATTCATTTCTCATAGGAAACCATTTAAAATGAGAATAATCCAGTCTCAGGTCCCCATAAAACATAATAATTTGGACTAATTAAGCCTTAAAACTGCACCAAATAGACCTTATTTTATGTATAATAAATGTGCTATTGTATTGTAATGAAAGAAATACACTGCACTGTATAATAAAGTCACTTTATTTACATTTGTGATGGTCATTGATGGCTTGATGGAATGGCGTTGGAGGTCAAAGGGAATTGCTGTTTGGAAAGAGAGTCACATTCAATAAGGACTGTAATTAAAGAAATAAACTGTGCTATAAAACTACAATATATATATATACTACTGTATAATAAAGTTGTTTTATTTACCTTTGTGATGGTCGTTGACGCAGTTGCCTCTTGATGATATCCGAGTGAAGTTGCCGTGCTTTCTCGGCAATAATACACTGTTTCCCTGCTAGCTGCTTTTCATTAATCCAAATCAACAGAAGTTTTTCAACCTCTTCTATTGCCCGAGACCGTTGCTTCGACAACACAGAAACACCCTTAGCCGCACGTAGCAATGGTCGACTTAGCATACTGGGACGCTAAGTCACACAAACACGCACCTCGTTCATGTTTCTCAATAATCTCCTTCTGCTCGACTGTTCTTCGGCTTGACACCAGGCCTTGGTGGGGTCTTTTTCGGTCCCATAATAGCAAAAGTATCCTTGATAACAAACCACGTCTGCACTCAAAAGAAGGGGTGACGAAAACTAGTCCGCCAGCCACCGTGGCGCTGTGTGTGTTTCCCGAAAAGTAGTTTGTATGCCAAGATTATATTCTCGCAAATGTAATGTTTGTTAGGCGAAAAGTTCATGAGCGAAAGCGTTCGTCAGCCGAGGTATCACTGTACTTCAATATCGCTAATAAATTGACATTCAGCAATAAAACGAAACCTATTTCACCCTTTCAAACTGTCATGATACAATTGTAAACAATAACAAAAATCAATGTCACCGAAATTTCCTGATGACTTTTTTAAAGTGAGGGGCCTTCCCGAGATGTTATTCTTCATCTCACCACCGGGCGGATCCACAACAAGAACGTTTCCACGCATCTCATTGGGAGCATCAGCAAAGGTGAAAATCGTTTCTACGACCAATATCACCACTGTCTTTGACATTTGTAAAAAAATGTCACGTCGTGTCGTTAACAGGCTCAAAAGAAGAGTCGTCCAAATGTGGCCTCTTTGCTCTTTGCACTTTGGATGGTAAGAGCATCAATAATTGATGACAAGCGGGATGATGCGACCTACCCCAAGGCGCTTCGTTCAAATTAGACCACGGGATTAGAATCGAACGTCACCCAGCAGGGGGCGGGGGGGCAGCGGTTGCTAGCTTTTAGGTGCAAATCAGCAGTACATTTGCACCTAAAAGCTAGCAACCACTTATTTGACGACAATGAGGTCAAAATCTTAGCGAAAGAACACAGATGGGGAGTAAAAGAAGCGATTCTCATAAAACAACAAAATCCTTCATTAAAGCGGTCCGGTGGGGTGAGGTTCAATTTGGATCGTTCATACAATAGCCTGCTTAGGCAAAACAGGTTAGGCAACTTTCGTAATGCTGATGAGGTGATACCGGAGGGAGTGGGGCAAACGGGCCAGTCGTTAGTCGGGAATGTAGGAACAATCAGTGGGGCCGCAGGGAGTGGTCCTCTGCTCCCCCCAACCTGAGAGTAGGGACCTATCATAGCTGTGTCCGGCGCCGCCATGTCTGGACATTAGGGATATATAAATAGGGCCCATACGACCAGTCAGACTTTAGTTAGCTGACGAAGCCTCTTGGATAGGAGGCGAAACGTCCGACACCTTCAAATTTGTACAGATGACGGCTGAAGAAACCTTCTCATCGAAATCGCATGAAAAATAAGGTGATTATTTGATGAAACCTGAAGGTAGAAAAAAGGACCATTACACAACAACTATCACAACTGTTCTTGCTTTCCCGAAACGAGAAATTGAGGAACGTGTGCTAAAAATGGCAAATGTCGTTCTCCAGGGACATTGAAATTGATGGACAGCTCCGAGCAGCTGCTGTGGTCGGTGCAGGTGGACCACCAACTATTTGCCCTGCACAAGCTTGACGTCACGGTTGTGTTTATTTTATTTGATCCAATTTTTTTTTCTACACTGAAAAAAAAAGCAACGAAATGTTTTGATTGTTGCAGAGAGACGGTCGCGAGGAAGTGGTAGCGTGCGCCTGGGACGGCCAGACGTACATCATCGACCACAACCGCGCCGTGGTGCGCTTTCAGTTTGACGAGAACGTCAACGCCTTCTGCGCTGGTGAGCAAAAGCCTCCAATTTACCACTTACTTGATTTTTTTTTTTTTTATTGGATTGTATTAGTCTCGCAGTGGAGAAATGTATAGTTATGGCAAAGAAGAGGAAAGGAAGAAGTAGAAAAGCAAAATACAGAAGCTGCTGCAAAGGCAGCCCCATCTTGAAGTCAAAAACAAATAATGTGACACAACACAAAGAACGCAGACAGTTGTTCAATCGTGTTTGTAGCATGAAGCAGTTCTAGATGAAAGAGGAGAGGATCAAAGCGTCCTTTTCACCGGTGGATCATGGTGAAGTGTGCACGTCTGCTACATGCTAAATGTTGAAAGCAAACAAGGCGCTGTAGCGTCCATTGACACTGATTGTCTCACATCTCCTGTCTCACGTAAATCCGCTTCAATTCCAAGCCGCGACAGTTCCACATAAACATCAGCGCTCTGTGCTGACGCTACGTCTAAACAACAACAGAAAAAACTAAATAACAAATAATGTGACAACACAAAAAACACAGTCATTCAATCTTAAGAACTTTCTGCATCCTGTTTGTAGCATGAAGCAGTTCTGGATGAAAGAGGATGGGATCAAAGCCTCCTTTTCCCCAATGGATCAGGGACGTAATAGTGAAATGTGCACGTCTGCTACAAGCTAAATGTTGAAAGCAAACAAGAAGCTGTAGCGTCCATTGACACAAAGAGATTGTCTCACATCTCCTGTCCCACGTAAATCCGCTTGAATTCCAAGCCGCGACAGTTCCACATCAACATCAGCGCTCTGTCAAAACAATAAAAAAAAATGAAATAACAAATCATGTGACATAACACAAATGGCACAGTTATTCGATTTTTAGCACTTTCTGTAACCTCTTTGTTTCATGAAGCAGTTGTAGATGAAACAGGAGAGGATCAAAGCATCCTTTTCACCGGTGGATCAGGGACGTCACGGTGAAATGTGCCCGTCTGCTACAAGCTAAATGTTGAAATGCAAACACGAAGCTGTAGATTCCATTGACGAAATGACACATCTCCTATCCCACATAAATCCGCTTCAATTCCAAGCTGCGGCAGTTCCACTTACGCATGGGTGCCTTGCGCTGTTTTTTTTTCTTCTTCTTTTTCAAATTAAATAATGCATTTTCCCATATTGTTGTTTATTTATGTTTTGTGGATGCGCCAGGTCAATACACGTGCAAGGACGGCAAGAACAGCCCGTGTCTGGTCTACGTCAGCTTCAACCACAAGATCTACGTTTACTGGAAGGTGCAGCTGGAGCGCATGGAATCCACCAACCTGATGCGTGTGCTCGAACAGAGGCCTGCGTTTCAACGTCAGCTGGCGGCGTTGGGGGTGGGTGAGTACCTGAATGAACAACCGGGCCCCTGACACAAGACTCCAAAACGATTCTTCACTGTTTTTCAAAAGCCAAGCCTTTATGGGATAGAAACAAACAAATACGGAATTCCACCATACCACCAAACCAAGTTGCATAAATGTGCACACCCTCTTCTAACTGGAGATGTGGCCTCACAAAAATAGACTGCGTTCCATCGTGACATTTTCACATTAGATTAGATGAGCCTTTATTTGTCTCGCAGTGGAGAAATTTACATTTCACGGCAGCAAAAACAAAATAGAGGAGTTGCTGTAAAGACAGACACTCGCGCGGCGCCATCTTGAAATCAAAAACAACAAAAAAACTAAATAACAAATGATGTGACAACACAAAGACACAGAAAGTCATTCATTCTTAAGCACTCTCGGCACCCTCTTTATTGTATGAAGCAGTTCTACATGAAAGTGGAGAGGATCCAAGCTTCCTTTTCACCAGTGGATCAGAGACATCATGGTAGAACGTGCACCTCTGCTACAAAATAAATGTTGAAAGCAAACACGAAGCTGTTGACAAAAAGAGACTGTCTGACATCCCACGTAAATCCACTTCAATTCCAAGCTGCGACATACGCATCCGAATATGTTATTAAAACATCTGCTCCAAGCTAAGTTTTAAAAGCAAACCCTCTTTTGTCAACGGATGCTACAGTTTCATGTAGCATCCGTTTCACGTGAATCCACTTCAATTCCAAGCCGCGACATACGCATCCGAATAGGTTATTAAAACATCTGCTACAAGCTAAGTTTTGAAAGCAAACCCTCTTTTGTCAACGGATGCTACAGTTTCATGTAGCATCTCTTGACGAAAGAGATTATCTCACGTAAATCCACTTCAATTCCAAGCCGCGACATACGCATCCGAATATGTTATTAAAACATCTGTTCCAAGCTAAGTTTTGAAAGCAAACCCTCTTTCGTCAATGGCTGCTACAGTTTCATGTAGCATCCGTTGACGAAAGACATTATCTCACGTGAATCCGCTTCAATTCCAAGCCGCGGCAGTTCCACATCGCATTTCGTTCCTCGGAAGTTCTTTTGTATCTTTCTCCTCATTTCTCACTTTCCCCGCCGCCTCAAGAAGCCAGCGCCGTCACGTCGCCCCCCCCCCCTCCCTAAGAGGTGTTTGCTTGTCACCCCTCCTCTCCATAGGTGGCGAAAACCCGGCGGCCGTCAAATCGCTGCTGTCAGACGTTCTCTACAAGGACGGGCGCTGATCATCTTGGTCGCCTCCATTTTGTCCATAAACACTCAGCGACATACCTTCCCCTTACTTCTCCTTCTCCTGTGAAAAAGCCGCCGTCAATCAAAAAGCGCTTGAGTCACTTGACGCCGCCGTCAATCTTTTTTTTTTTTTTTTTTTTTTTTTCCTGCGACACGCTTCCTCATTCATCCTCCTCCTTCGCCGCTCTCCTTGCTAAGTCGGCCAAGATGGATGCCGATTGGCAGTCCTCCCAGCATCGTGACAAAATCATATTTTTCAAGAATACAAATCAAATCCCCGAGCGAGACTCCTCCTTGTCTTGGTTCGGCGGCGTTTGCCCAGCCATTTGTATCCGTGAACTTGAGCCGATCGGCGGAGACAGGCGGCCGCGCCGTTCGCCTCGGGAACTTGGTCACATGACACTGCCGCTCCGTTAGCATTGCAAAGGCAACCAATCTCATCCAATTTTTCTCCCCCTTGTAAAATTAAACACAAAAGGACATTTTTCTTATTTGCGAAAAGAATCAATAGTCTATATCTAATACAGTGATACCTCAATTCAATTGCTTCCCAGAAAGTGTGTGTAAAGCGAAAAGTGCGTCTTTCAAACATTAATTTCCCTTAGGAAACCATTGAAAATGAAATAATCAGTTCCCATGTCCCCATAAAACATAATTTTCTCCTAAATAAGCCTTAAAGGACAACCGACGTCACTTTTTTGTTTTTTAACTGACACCAGAAAAAAACGTTTGATAGCATCTAAAATACCCAAAACACGCAGTTTGATAGTTTTAGTCAAATGCAAAAGACCAATAAAAATGACTTCAAGTGTCCAAAATCTGCAAAAAAAAATTAGCTGCGAATTGGCGTTTTCAGAAAGTCCCGCCCCCAGTTCGTGACGTCACGCCAAGACGGCTTGCACACCTGGAGAATCAAAACAATGGCTTCAGATTGGGAGAATATGCTTTTTTGTTACACGTCCAGTTATGAATAGGATTCAAATAGTTGTGAAGAGGAAAGCATACATGTTTGCAATCGATTAAAGAATTTATTCCATGCCATTTTGAGGCAACATTGGGGGGGAAATCGATCACCAGAAAAGAGGCACAAAATGGCGACCTCCTGTGGCCACCTCCGTTTCCACAGGCTGACAAATTCCTTATATGGAGCTTGGCCGCCCTCTTCCGGCGGCTTTTGGGTGCACGAGGTCCCCAGACCAAACATTACAGTAAAATACATTAACGTGAAGGAAGGACTGCTACAATGCGTCTTTTTTACAGAAAAGGGCGTTCCTTTAGTGTCGTCACGTACGGACTCGTCACCAACTCAAAAACAAGACTTCCTGAATATTCAGCGCGAGTCTTAAAAGGTAAAATATAGCTACATGCGGTGGAATCTTTGTAAAATACGCTCAGTAGAAGTCATTTGAAGCCATTTTACAAATTATGGACACAACTTGTCCGGAGACGTCGGTTGTCCTTTAAAACTACAAGAAAATACCTTATTTTATGTATAATAAATGTGCTATTGTATTGTAATTAAAGAAATTAACTGTACTCTTAAAGAAATTAACTGTATTTGATAACAAACCACGTCTGCACTCAAACGAAAGGGTGAAGAAAAGTAGTCCGCCAGCCACCGTGGCGCTCCGTGTGGTTTGGTTCGTTTGCCAAAAACTAGTTTGTACGCCAAGATGATATTCTCGGGAATTTAATGTGCATAAGGTGAAAAGTTTGTAATTTAAAGCGTTTGTAAGCTGAGGTATCACTCTATTTGCATTATTCTATTTGTTCCAAATGCAGAGTGCACGGTGCCTCTTCACAGACATGATATGCCATCTTGAATGCGGTGCACCCGATGCAGGATGCTCAAGCAGTTTTTTTTGAATCCTGTGAAATCTCCAGAGAAAAAGTGTGTTTTCATCGTCTGGCTCACTCGCAGGGCTCTCGGGGGGGGGGGTTGCGGTACATAAGCCTCTCGACCAGACGAGCCCATCAGGAATGGTCAACATGCTTCCCAAAGCGACACTAGCAAAGGCTTTTTTTTTTTTCGGCGTATGCCGAGGTGTCACTCGCTCGCTCGCTAACAGGATGCGGCAAGGCGAGAAAGAGAGCGCGGCAGTAGGTCGAAGCGGGGATTTTCTCTCACACGCCTACTTGTATTTCCGATTTCGCCTTCATGTTGTGCTCGGTTCATTGCCGGCGTGAACAACGGGGGTGATAAAAAAAAAAAAAAAACACACCAAAGACGCCATATGTCAAAAAAATAGCGTGAAGGAGATGAATCCCAGTATTTAGTCGGCCATTCTGAGCTCCCCATTGATGGGAGTGAGAACGCAGTTGCAAGCTGTAAGTGAGTAATACATGTGTGCCCTTTAACTCATTCACTGCCAGACAATGTGCAAAAATGTGTCCACTCCAGTGCCAGGGTTTTTGTCATTGTCACTCGAATTCCAGGACCCACAGAATATTGAGTTTTAGGATGACATAAACATTCAATACACCGTAAGAAACCTTGAACTTTCTCATTTCATCAGAAAAAAGTTAATTCCTAAATTATATTGCGCTGGAGTTATATGAGCTTGACATGAGGGCGGCTGTCCCAAATACAATGTAAAACATGTACATATTTGTTGACGTAGCTCCACTCCATTGCCAGGGTTTTTGTCATTGTCACTTGAATTCCAGGACTCACAGAATATGAAGTTTTAGGACTACAAATAATAATAATAATACATCATTTCATTTATAAGCGCCTTTCAACTCTCAAGGTCACTTTACAGTCACAGGATAAGTTTTGCAGTGGGTATGCAGCGGCGGCAGCCACAAGCCGGGTCACTCGACCCGGAAGTAACTCAAATAGATAGAAAGCTGGCTAGATAGCCAATAGATAGCTAGCTACCTAGCTAATATAGGTAGATAGCTAGCTTGTCAGCTAGATAGCAAGTACAAGAACATTCAATACAGTGTTAGAAACATTAGACTCTCTTCTTTCATGAGAAAAAATTGTTAATTCCTAAATTATATGGAGTTATATGAACTTGAAATGAAGGCAAATGTCCAAAATACAATGCAATATTGATTTATATAGTGCTTTAACAACAACTGAAGCTGGAACAAAGCGCTAACATGGCAAAAAAGGGAAATGTTGCCCCCTGGTGGAAAGGGAAAAAACATTGCCAGAGGTCTGGTCAGTGTTATATCAACACCCAAGTAAGGAAAAAAAAAACAAAACCCGAACAAATTTGGGAATGGCGCTCTACGTCATATTTTAAATTCCCGAATACATTTGTGAATGGCAATGAATGAGTTAAACTGGTCTTTTCGTCTCTTTACGCAGTGATAGTCAAATCGAATTAGCTCCGAAAGCTAATCGCAAACTCACTAGCATCAGCTAGTTCCACGTAACCGCCTTCCAATTGTCTACTTGCTAGACACTTTCCAGAATAACAATTTTGGAAAGTGGACAGTGAATGAGTTAAAGGGGAGGAAAAAAAATAGCGAGAGATAGCCAGAATACATATATTTTTATTCGTCAGCCGGAGAAAATACTGTTATACAGAAGAAGAGCAGAGAGAAACACCCAAAAATAAACATCTATCCTATTTTAACGCTGCTGGTTGACGGAACGTCAAAAATAATCACAAACAAAAATCAAAAAGGCTTTTGAAGATGTGACATAGGCGGAGTGGGAAGGCAGCTTGTTACCCTCTGGCTTTTTTTTTTCTTCGGTGTGAGCCGGGAAAACACACACGCAGGGGAGGGAGACGCCACAACGTCATGCACGTAGACATATTTTTATATTTCGGAATGTGACTAAGTGTGTGACGGGCTATTTTTCATTGGTTGGGTGGGCAACCCAAAAAGTGCCTGTGATTGAAAATATCAGAATGTAGGTCAATTAGTACAGTGATACCTCCGCTAACGAACGCTTTAGCTCACAAACTTTTAGCCTCACAAACATTAAATTCGCTAGCATATAGTCTCTCAGTTTTCGGCGGATGAACACCAAAACACACGGTCGAACAGCGCCACGGTGGCTAGCGGACTAGTTTTCGTCAGCCCCTTTCTTTGAGTGCAGACGTGGTTTGTTATCGAGTGTAGTATTTTTGCTATTATGGGACCGAAAAAGACCCCACCACAGGCTAGTGTTCAGCCAAAGAGGACACAAAAGAAAATTACGGTCGAGCAGAAGAAGAAGGTCATCTAAAAACACCAACAACGTGTGCGTTTGTTTGACTTAGCGTCCCAGTACCAGAATGCTAAGTCGACCATTGCTACGTGTGGCTAAGGATGTTTCTGTGTTGTCTAAGCAACGGTCTCAGGCAATGGAAGAGGTTGAAAAACGTCTGTTGATTTGGATTAACAAAAAAGCAGCTAGCAGGGGACAGTGTGAGTGAAGGTATTATGGCCGAGAAAGCATGGCGACTTCACTCGGATATCAAGAGGCAACCTGGAATTTCGTCATCCATTGACAACTACCGTCACAAAGGTAAATAAAACGACTTTGTTATCCAGTACAGTTTAGTTCTTTGATTACAATACTATAGCACACTTATTATACATAAAATAAGGTATATTTTGTGTAGTTTTAATGCTTATTTAGTAGAAAATTGTGTTTAATGGGGACCTGGGAACGCATTATTCACATTTTAATGGTTTCTTATGGGAAATTAATGTTTGGAAGGTGAACTTTTTTCCTCACACACACTTTCTGGGAATCAATTATGTTTGCGAGCTGAGGTATCACTGTACTGTAAAATGTCTTTTGATTAGTGGATTTTCCCAGTTAAAATGTGACGGAATTTTCGAGAAAAACTGAACACAACTTTTAGAATAAATTTAAATCGTCATTTTGTTTTAATTGTCGGAAAATCCGGTGAAATTGGGAGTTTGTGACCTTTTTGAAGTTGAAATGTGAATGGGCGCTTCACGCTTTGGAGCTGTCGGATTGGTCGCCGCTCAAGAAGGGAATCTCCTCCTCGCCGCCCCCTAGCGACAAGACCCGGCGGTTCAGGTCCAGGCAGCACTGCAGAAAGGTAATTATGAGCGTATTCATTTTAATTTTGCTATTATTTTTTTCCTGTGTATTTTTTTTTCAGCTTACCTTGAATTGGAGCAGCGTGTGCAAACCGAGGCTGAGCTCGCACGTGTCGTCCTCTGAGAGGTCAAAGGTGAACGTCAATGGAAGAACTTCAATAATATATTTTCTGAATGTTTTTCGTGCCGGTACCTTGAAGCAAAGCAGAACACTGGATGGTCCTGGAGCCCAGCTGAACCTTGAGGCCCGTCACTGAGCCGCTTTGGTCCTGGCGGGTCGCCGACAGTCTGTGAGAAACCCCCAAAAAAAACATCATTGTCGTCAACCCAAATTATGAACACAACAGGTGAGATATTTTTCGTGTACTGTGTGTATTTATTTGAAAGATATGTTTAACTCATTCACTGCCAGACGATGTGCCAAAATGTGTCCACTCCAGTGCCAGGGTTTTTGTCATTGTCACTCGAACTCCAGGACCCGCAGAATATTGAGTTTTAGGACGACATCAACATTCTATACAGCGTTAGAAACTTTAGGCGCTCTTCTTTCATCAGAAAAAAAGAGTTAATTGCTAAATTACATGGTTCTGGAGTTATATGAGGTACAAGTAGGGGCGGATGGACACACGCAAATTCTGCCCCCTCATGAGCTTTGCCAGAGGTCTGACCAGTGCTTTATCGCATTTATCGCATACCTGTGAGGTTATACGTTTTCCCCGTATTTTATTCTCCTTGAGTTTTAGGACTACATCAATATTCAATTCAGCGTAAGAAACCTTAGACTCTTCTTTCATCAGAAAAAAAGAAGTTAATTCCTAAGTGATATAGCTCTGGAGTTATCTGAGCTTGAAATGGGGGCGGCTGCACAAAATACAATACACTATTGGTTTATATAGCGCTTTAACAACAGCTGAAGCTGTAACAAAGCGCTAACATGGAAAAAGGGGAAATTCTGCCCCCTTGTGGAAGGGAAAACATTGCCAGAGGTCTGACCAGCGCTTTATCGGCACCCAAGCATGAAAAAAACCCCCGAACGAAGTCGGGAATGGCGCTTCACATCACACTTTTCAATCCCCGAATAAATTCAGAAATGGCGGTGAATGAGTTCATGAGTCTTTCCGTTACAGTCAACTCGAATTAGCTCTGAAAGCTAATCGCAAATTAACTAGCATTAGCTAGTTACACGTAACCATCGCAAATGACTTAAAGGCTGAAAAAAAAAATTCCGAAGCTTGCGTATTGATTGATTGATTGATTGATGTTCCTACCCGAGCCTTTGGCAGCAAGACGTGGAGATGTGGTTGTGCACGCTGTTGGTGTTGAACGAAACGTTCACGTCACTTTCACGGCACTGCGAAGAGGGCACAAAACGGAGGCTGCTTGTTGCACAAAGCGCAAAACGGAAAGCCGCCTTTGTGCTGACTCTGTTGGAAAACCTTGACACTAATGGCCAACTGGTCGTTAGTCATAAAATGGAGTTCAACGTGGAGTTCATTATTACCCCACTTGGTTGACCCACTCGGTGACTTTCATCTTTATTAATAAATAGCAACGGTGTTAAAGGACAACCGACACCATTTTTTTGTTTCCTAACTGACATCAGAAATTTGAGACAATCTGTTTTTGTCAATGGACAATGGATGCTACACGAAGCTGTAGCATCCATTGACGAAAGAGGGTTTGCTTTCAAAACTTAGCTTGTAGTGGACTTTTTAATAACATATATTTGAATGTGTAAGTCGCGGCTTGGAATTGAAGCGGATTTACGTGGGATGTCAGGTCTCTTTTCGTCAATGGATGCTACAGCTTCTTGTTTGCTTTCAACATTTAGCTTGTAGCAGACGTGCGCATTTCATCACTACGTTCCTGATCCACTGGTGAAAAGGATGCTTTTATCGTCTCTTTTTTTCATCTAGAACTGCTTCATGCAACAGAGTGTGCAGAAAGTGCTTAAGATTAAATGACTGTCTTTGTGTGTTTTTTTTTTGTTCTTTTGAGTTTATGATGGCGCCGCGAGAGTGGCTGCCTTGACAGCAGCTCCTGTATTTTGTTTACTACTACTTCTTCCTTTCCTTTCCTCTTACTATTATCACTTTCCTGCAGTGAAATGTCAATGTCTCCAGTGCGAGACTATTAAAAGATAATTTAATGTAATAAAAAAATGTTGTGGGCCAGATTTGGCCTTGACTTTGACACCTGTGATTTATAGCGACGAAAAATCCAAAAATAATATAAAAATAACCCCGCCCCCCTCCTCCCAAAGCGCAGTTTGTCTTCCATTTTGTTTTTGAAGGCTTTTACTCGTAGCCTGCCTGATATCTCAATAGCTGGTCTACTTAAGACCACGTGGGTTATTTCCCCCTCCATTGGTGTGAAATGCTCAAGGGAGCCTCGTTCCTTTTGTTTGCGCAGGCAGAGCGGCTTATCAGTAGCACCACAAAAGGCTTTGTTGTTGTTTAGTCTCGGTGCTAAAATCTCTTTTCTCGCACTAAAGTTTAAAAATAGATAGCGGCCGGATGAGTAATGACACTGCGAGAGCACTTGGAAATGATGCGTCTGACCAAAGTGCAAAGAAATATGCTGAATCTTGCCAAAAGGAAAAAAAAAACACATTAGCCACACGCGCCAGCGTTCACTCAACTTGAAAATAGATAGAAAGCTAGCTAGCTAAGAGATAGCTAGATAGCTAGCTTATATGGTTACTGACTCAAATAGATAGATAATAGCTAGCTAATAGATAGATAGCAGCTAATATATAGATAGCCAGCTAGCTAGTAGATAGTCAGCTAATAAATAGCTAGCTAGCTACCCAACAGCTAGGCAGCTAGCCAATAGATAGATAGCCAGCTAGATAATAGATAGCCAGCTCGATAGCTGACAGATAGCCAGCCAGATAGCTAATAGATAGCTAGCCAGATAGCTATATAGCTAATAGATAGCTTATGTTTCCTGACTCAAATAGATAGTTAGCTATCTAGCTAGATAATAGCTAGATAGATAATAGCTAGCTAGATAATAGATAGCTAGCCAATAGACAGCTAGCGAGCAAGTATATAGATAGCCAGCTAGCTAATATATTGCAAGCTAATAGCTAGCTAGCTAGCTACTCAACGGCTAGCCAGCTAGCCAATAGATAGATAGCCAGCTAGCTAATATATTGCCAGCTAATAGATAGCTAGCTTATATGGTTTCTGACTGAAATAGATAGATAATAGCTAGCTAATAGATAGATAGCAGCTAATATATAGATAGCCAGCTAGCTAGTAGATAGCCAGCTAATAAATAGCTAGCTAGCTACCCAACAGCTAGGCAGCTAGCCAATAGATAGATAGCCAGCTAGATAATAGATAGCCAGCTCGATAGCTGACAGATAGCCAGCCAGATAGCTAATAGATAGCTAGCCAGATAGCTATATAGCTAATAGATAGATAGCTTATGTTTCCTGACTCAAATAGATAGTTAGCTATCTAGCTAGATAATAGCTAGATAGATAATAGCTAGCTAGATAATAGATAGCTAGCCAATAGACAGCTAGCGAGCAAGTATATAGATAGCCAGCTAGCTAATATATTGCAAGCTAATAGCTAGCTAGCTAGCTACTCAACGGCTAGCCAGCTAGCCAATAGATAGATAGCCAGCTAGCTAATATATTGCCAGCTAATAGATAGCTAGCTAGCTACCCAATGGCTAGCCAGCTAGCCAATAGATAGCCGGCTAGATGGCCAAAATATAGCCAGCCAGATAGCTAATAGAGAGATAGATAACTAATAGATAGATAGCAAGATAGCTCGGTACAAAAATGGTGATTTCGACACCTTGCAGCGAACCAGCAGAGCCGTGAGACGGTTCCTTTCGGATGCCGCGTGGCCGATGTCGCCGCCGTCCGATTGAAGACTCTTGTCGCTCTCCTCGACCGACGAATCATCGGCGCTCTCATCGTCGTCGCCGCCGCCGCCAAGCGCCGGCCCGTCCTTGCCGCCGTTGTCGGCCAGCGGTGAGCGAACGTGGCCGGCGGGGTCTCGGGCCTCGGCCCGAAGCCTCGGGACGTTTCCCTCCAGGAGACGCCGCTGCACGACGCTGTGTGGTTGCTATGGAAACAAGTCAGGGATGTAATCATTGTTTTGTCGCTGTGTCTCCCTCCGTTTGTCTTTCAGCGTCCATCTGGGAAGAAAGTCAGCTCGGCGCCGCCCCGTTGCCTCCTGGGAGTCGCGTTTGGCAGCCGTTTGACGGTAAGATGAGGAAGCGAGTACATTGTCCGCTTGGCTGAGCACCAAAACACTTTCCGCGCCACTTCAATTTTACTCCTTTACTGTCCTCATTTGAGCCCTTTGTCAGTCCCTTTACCATTTCATCCCCTTGTAATTCACTTTTAACTCATTCACTGCCAAAAAATGTGTCCACTCCAGTGCCAGGGTTTTTGTCATTGTCGCTTGAATTGCAGGAGTCACAGAATATTCAGTTTTCAGATTACGTTAATATTCAATGCAGCGTAAGAAACCTTAGAGTCTCTAATTTCATTCCAAAAAAAGAGTTAATTCCTAAATTATATGGATCCGGAGTTATAGCAGCTTTAAATGGGGGGGGGGGGGCTGTACAAAACACAATAAATACAGGTAACATCCCACTTACGACCGAGTTCCGTTCCGACCAAACGGTCGTAAGTCGAAATGGTCGTACGTCGAAATCCATTCAAAATGTTCAAGAGAGACTCGGAGGCTAAATGACATGGGTATGTATGGGTCTGGAGGTCATGGTCGTAAGTACGGGTGGTCGTAAGTCCAGCTGGTCGTAATTCGGATGTTACCTGTATTGATTTATATAGCGCTTTAACAACAGCTGAAGCTTTAGCAAAGCGCTAACATTACACATAACATAACACAAAAGGGAAATGCTGCCACCTCGTGGAAGGGAAAAACTTTGCCAGAGGCCATGGCTAGTGCTTTATCGGCACCCAAACAACAAAAAACAAAACCAGAACTAATTCGGGAATGGCGCTCTTTGTCGTATTTTCAATTCCCGAATAAATTTGGGAATGGCCGTGAATGAGATAATAAGTCTTTGCGTCAAATCAAATTAGCGCTGAAAGCTAATCGCAAATTAACTAGCATTAGCTAGTTACACATAACCACCTGCTAATTCTCTTCTTGCTAGACACTTTCCAGAAACACAATAATAATAATAATCCATTTCATTTAGAAGCGCCTTTCAAAATTCTCAAGGTCACTTTACAGGATACGGTTTTCTGTGGGTGAGCAGCGGCAGCCATACACCCCAGCGTTCACTCAACCCGTAAGTAACTCAAATTGATAGAAAGCTAGCTAGCTAATAATCATTCATGCTTGCTAATATTTTTACAGCTCCTTTCAAGTAGTGCACACACACCAATTACAGGTTTTTTTTTAGCTACTTTCAGGGTTTATTAAGCTACTCATCAAGTTAGCATTCGGAACAAGTTGTCGGGTCAATGTCGTCTCTCAGATTGCGGTACTTTAAAAAATACAGTGAGTGCGGTATTCTGCTTGGAATCACAATCAGAAAGGGTAATTGTCGCGGCGGCTAATTACTCGCTTACATCAGCTTTATTAAATTCAATCAAAACCACCCATTTGTCACTATTGTGTATCGTACCTAATAAAGCGGCGACACTGCCTGCTAGCTGCTTGCTTGCCTCCTAACGTGATTTGTGTCAGGGTCGCGACCCCCCCAACCCCGGAGCACAAACAGACCATGCTGGAGCCCTAAATTGAATTGCGTTCATAAATTGAATTCATCACGACTATCTGCTTCCGTGCACAAAGGAAACACCTCGAAAGCTAGCTTCGATTTAGCCTTTAGCAAGTCTTCTTTTCCTTTCGGGGGTTGCCACAGCGAATCAGTGTCCTCCATCTTCAGAGGTTGGATTAGAATCTTTGTTTTGGCCAATTTTTACATTGGATGCCCTTCCTGACGCAACCCTCTGTATTTATCCGGCCTTGAGACCGGCACAATAAGACGCTGGCTTGTGTCCCCCATGTGGCTACAAAACAAGTAACTCTGAACGTAATAAAGATGAAAATGCTCGATAGAATGTCCCAAAATATATGTAAGGTTAAAAAAAAACAAAGCAATAAAAAGTAAAATTGAAACTGAAATAACAGCAGGAGTGGGGACTCTGAATGGGTGCATTCAAAGTCCTCACGCCTGTAGTGAATTTAGTTGAAATAGCTTCTTTTCCTTTCATTTTTTTCTTTCACACAGCGAATCAGTGTCCTCCATTTTCAGAGCTTTGATTCATATGTTGTTTTGGCCTAGCTTTTACGTAGGATGCCCTTCCTGAGACAACCCTCTCTATTTATTCAGTCTTGGCACCGGCACAATAAGACACTGGCTTGTGGCTACAGAACAAGTAATTCTATGAACTTCATTAAGATGAAGAAAATATATATATATATATACACACACATATATATGTGTGTGTGTGTGAGAGAGTAAAAAACAAAGAAATAAAAAGTGGACTTCAAACTGAAATAACAGTAGAACATTCAAAGTCCTCACTCCTGTCGTAAATTTGGTTAAAATATCATTTTACTTTTTTAATTTTTGAGTTTTCAAACTAGTTTTTGGTATGAACCTTTTCCTCTCATTAAAACCTGCAATTAAACAGCAGGCATTTTGTATTTTGTTTGTATATGTTTACCTTTTAGCACGTGAATAGCTGTTTTTCCTCTTTTGCTAGCTAGTTGCTAGCTGTCGCCGACATGTAACTTTGACAAGTTACTTATATGTATTTGATTTTTTTATGGCCTGGCTAGTCGTTTGACGATACTCTACTTCAACGTTGACTAGTTTTTAGCTTCTACCAAACGATGGCGATTTTGAAGCAACGTCTGTTTGCACTTTGCTGTTGTTGTCGGGGTTATTTTTAGCTGCCTTTCTTCCCACGTGACACACAAACTGCTACTTAGCACCGTTAATTTTCCCTGTGGCTAATAGTAATAATAATAATAATAATAACGCGGGGTGCATTTTAGATGTCTATATTTTGGACGCATCAGGTTTCTTGAGAGTGTGCTCGACTTTGCAGGCTATGGGGGGGGGGGGGATGCGACCTTAGATTTGGAGATGAATCTAAAACACCTGCTGCAGGATTAAGTCAACTCTGCACCATCTGCCCAACGTGCGGCACGGCACGTTTTGCGGACACCGTGTTCCCTTCAAATTCACGCTGGGCGGCGGTCGTGGGAGCACCGCGGCTCATACTTTCGCGACGATCGCGTTGAATGGCCAATTCAAAATACCAAATGGTTTTTCATATTCACAACTTTTGTAATGACATTGATACAAAAAAAAACATATTGATACAGTGATACATCAGCTTACGAACTTAATTGGTTCCCAGAAAGTGTGCGTAAGGCGAACAGTTTGCCAGCCAAACATTTATTTCCCATAAGAAACCATTAAAATGAGAATAATCCGTTCCCAGGTCCCCATAAAACATAACTTTCTACTAAATAAGTCTTAAAACTACACAAAATATACCTTATTTTATGTCGAATAAATGTGCTATTGTATGTAATTAAAGAAATAAACTGTACTATATAATCAAGTTGTTTTATTTATCTTTGTGATGGTCGTTGATGTAGTTGCCTCTTGATGATATTCGAGTGAAGTTGCCGTGCTTTCTCGGCGGTAATACCCTCACTCACACTGTCCCCTGCTAGCAGCTTTTCGTTAATCCAAATCAACAGAAGTTGATCAACCTCTTCTATTGCCTGAAACCGTTGCTTTGACAACACAGAAACACCCTTTGCCACACGTAGCAATGGCCGACTTAGCGTACTGCTACTGGGACGCTAAATCACACAAACGCACACCTCGTTTGTGTTTTTCTACTTCTTCTGCTCGACCGTAATTTTCTTTTGTGTCATCTTCGGCTTAACATTAGCCTGTGGTGGGGTCTTTTTCGCTCCCATAATAGCAAACGTACTCCACTTGATAGCAAACCGCGTCTGCACTCAAAAGGGTTGTGGAAAACTCGTCCGCCATCCACCGCGGCGCTATGTGGTTTGGTTCATCCGCCGAAAACTAGTTCATATGCCAAGATTATATTCTCGCGAATTTAATGTTCGTAAGGCGAAAATTTCATAAGCGAAAGTGTTCGTAAGCTGAGGTATCACTGGACATGCTCTAGATCCATTTCGATGGCCAAATGTGATGTTTAGTACACAAAATGGCGCCGTATATTAGAATGTTTGTGTCGGAGGACTCAGATGTTGACTTCCTCAACACACAATTCCCACGTGTCGGTATTTTTCGTTGACATTGAATGCAGACATGATTGCATCATGTCGGCACGCAGCCCCCCCCTTAGCTAAAACGTGTCCTCCGTGACCCGGTCTCAAGACGACGTTTCCCTCGTATTACAGATTTTTTTCTTCTAACGTGTTCGCTGATGCTATCTGCTCACCACCTCGGGCGGCCAAAGGAGCACAAAACAAACGTTGCGTAACTAACCCTGTTGAATTTTACAGAGTGGATACGCCACCAGTGGATTCTTCATGCCTTTCTCGCGTAATGGCCGTCGCCGATTATGACTGCCATTCACTAATTTATAATAATAATAATAACAACAATACATGTAATACATTTCATTTCTAAGTGTCTTTCAAAACTCTCAAGGTCACTTTACAGTCACAGGATCAGTTTTTCTGTGGGTGAGCAACGGCAGCCACACATACCAGCGTTCGCTCAACCAGGAAGTAACTCAGATGACGCTAGCTAGCTAGCTAATAGATAGCTACTAGCTAGCTAGCCAGCTATATAGCTAATATAGAGATAACTGGATAGTTAGCTCTCCAGCCAGATAGACATAAAGATAATAGCTAGCCAACATATAGATAGCAAGTTAGATAGCTGGCAGCTAGATAGATTTTCTGTGGGTGAGCAGCGGCAGCCACACGCACCAGTGTTCACTCCACCAAGAAGTAACTCAAACAGATAGAAAGCTAGCTAGATAGCTAACAGCTAGCTAGCCAGCTATATAGATAATATAGAGCTAATTAGATAGTAATTAGTAGTTAATTAGTAGTTAGCTATGATAGCCATAAAGGGTATAGATAGCAAATAGATAGTAAGTTAGATAGCTAGCAGCTAGATAGCAAGAAAAAAAATACTTTATTCTGGAGCGCCATTCCCGAATTTGTTCAAGTTTTGGTTTTTCTTGCGAAAGAGGTGCAAATAAAGCGCTGGTCAGACCTCTGGCAATGTTTTACCCTCCCACAAGGGGGCAGCATTTGCTTTTTGCGCATGTTAGCGCTTTGTCACAGCTTTAGCTGTTTTTAAAGCGCTGCATAAATCAATATTGTATTGTATTTTGTACAGCTGCCCCCATTTCAAGCTCACATAACTCTAGACCTGTATATTTTAGGAATTAACTCTTTTGTTCTGATGAAAGAAGAGCGTCTAATGTTTCGTATGCTGCATTGAATGTTTCAATCGTCCTCCAACTCAATATTCTGTGGGTCCTGCAATTTGAGTGAACATGACAAAAACCCTGGCATTGGAGCGGACACATTTTCTAGCAGTGAATGAGTTAAATGCTAAAAGTGTTCTCCCAAAATGAATGAGTCAGAAACCGTATCCTTGCAATTCTTGTCATTAATCGACAATGTCAAACTCCCCCCGTTGCTCAAGTCGTCAACGCCGCGCTTGACAGATGCGCCCCTCTCCCCATCAACGGCGAAACCAGCGTCATTCCAGATACTAATTGCTTTTATCATAAGAGGCGTCCGGCGTGCCTGATGTGGCGGTTGGAGTGCGGACAGCTAATGAATGACTAGCGCGTTAAGCTCCTCAAAACTAATCGGGTTTTAGCTATTCAAAAGCTAGATCTGTGATATTTCAAATTTCCTCGTCCCCGGAGACAATTATTTTTCTTTGGACTTGGCTTTATGGCCCTGTAAAAAAAAAATCACGAGGTTGAGATGTTAGCTTTCAAGCTAACCATTACTGTCAGAAACAAAGAAAACGAACGTTAGCTTCCGACAACAGCTTAAACGTTAGCTTGGATGTTAGCTTCCAACCACTGGTGCCACCAATATTTTTAAATTGCTTTGACGTTCCCTTTTGACATTTGAACGTTCGTTAGCAAAATTGCCGTGAATGTCGCCGCCAATGTTGTTCTTCCGTAGTTAGCTTCCAACATTCGAGTCAGACGAATCAGCTATCAGTGTTAGCTTTGACGTTTACTTCCAATGTGAGTGTATCGAAACCTGCATGATAATTTTCCATTGTGATTGATTGACTGACAGCATGTTAGCCTTTTGATTAGCGCCCTGATTTCATGTTCCGCGTCTTCGGGTCTTTTGAAAGGAGCTGTATGAGCGCATCCTGATGTTTTTAATGACAATCGTGTCACCACAAAGGTTGAGATGTTAGCTTTCAAGCTAACCATCTCGACAGAACCAAAGTCAGAAGCAAATAAAACTAAAGTTAGCTTCTGACAACAGCTTAACTTGGACGTTAGCTTCCAACCACTGGTACCACCAATAAACCTTTTAATGACAATGGTGTCACCGCAAGGTTGAGATGTTAGCTTTCAAGCTAACCTTTACTGTCAAAGTCAAAGAAAACTAAAGTTAGCTTCTGACAACAGCTTGTTGCCATTTTGATTAGCACCGTGAGTTCATGTTCTTCGGGTCTTTTCAAAGGAGCTGTATGAATTGTCGTGAGTAGTAGTGACAATTATGGGTCTGAGTCTTAAAGGACAATCGACACCATTTTTTTCTTTCCTAACTGACATCAGAAAAAAGGTTTTATAGCATTTAAAATAGCCAAAACATGCAGGCTGATATTTTTAGTCAAATGCAAAACACCAATTAAACTTAGTATCCCAAAACTGCCACAAAATGAGCTCGGAACTGGGCAGATTCAGAAAGTCCCGCCCCCTTGTTTGTGACGTCACTATTGGTCACGCACTGCCTTGCTCGAAAATCAAAACAATGGCTTCAGATTGGGAGAAGATGCTTTCTTGTTACTCATCCAGTTATGAATATGATTCAAATAGTTCTGAAGAGGAAAGCATACATGTTTGCAATCGATTCAAGAAGTCTTTCCGGATCATTTTGAGGCGTTTGGACTGCAATGTAGCGTCCCAGAAAATCCACAAGATGGCGCACAAGCTCTGTTGGAAATGGGCTGATTAGTCTGCTGGGAATTTGTGTCAACTAGTATCAAATAGTAGTCTCGGTGCAACACACAACGATTCACCATCGCGTTATTTATGTCGTTTTCCTTCTAATTTCGCCATCAACACAAAGTTTTCAGACCAAACAAAGTAGCCAAAATGCATTGTGTGTCGCTTTCTCGGTCGGGGGCGTTTCTTCCGTGACGTCAGGAATCGTCACCAACTCGAAAACAAGACTTCCTGAATATTCAGCGCGAGTCTTAAAGCGTAAAATAGAGCTATATGCGGTAGAATCTTTGTCAAATACGCTCAGTAGAAGTGATTTGAAGTGATTTTACAAATTATGGACGTCGGAGACGTCGGTTGTCCTTTACGCGTTGTTGACGCTGGCACGCCTTACCAGGTCTTTCGATGTCCCCAGTCTCTTGAGACCATCCAGGGGCAGCAGGTCAGCCGAGTCCTTGTGCGTGAACTGAGTGGCCTGCTTGAGACGGCGCTGCTGGTGCAGGATCGCTTTATCTCGGATGGCCAGATCACCTTTTTTGCTCTCGCTCATGGTCTCTCAAACTGGAATTGCTCCCTAACGCGTAGCAATGTGGCTCTTCAAGGAGAACAGCGTTGATGTCTCGTGTTGCTCCCCGATGATGGTCTGCTACGGTCGAGCATCCTCCTGTGTGTTTTCCTGTCAATGCCTCCTTCCGAGTGGATTCTCCCTCCCTCGCTCGCTGACTTTCTCTCCGCCCCCCCCCCCCCCCCCCCTCCTGTCAGACGTCAGCGAAGAGCGAATGTTTGCTCACTTGGATCTAGCGTTCTGGCGGATGCTTGGTGATTAGCCCTCGCCGTCCCGCTGCGAGCCACACAGCCTGAGATGATCACTCATGCAAGCAACGATTGTTTTAAATTGGGTCATGATGGCTCCCTTTTCGCAACAGGAAATATTCGATTCAATATCTGCCGTGACACAATCAATAATGACATCAATCTGGTGTGGGAATTGAAATGAATTTTGGAGGTTTTGTGAAGGTTATAGTCGGTTTTGGTCATGGGTGGTGTTTTGGCGGCCTCTGGCGGTTGTTTGTCTGCATTGCATGTATATATATACCTATACAGTGATACCTTGGCTTACGAACTTAATTCCCAGACAGTGTGTATCCCAAAAATTAATTTCCCATAGGAAACCATTAAAATGAGAATAATCCGTTCCCAAGTCCCTATAAAACTTAATTTTCTACTAAATAAGCCTTA
This sequence comes from Hippocampus bargibanti, assembly GCF_051943395.1. Lineage (NCBI taxonomy): Eukaryota > Metazoa > Chordata > Actinopteri > Syngnathiformes > Syngnathidae > Hippocampus > Hippocampus bargibanti. The sequence goes on from NC_142755.1 coordinate 7,642,012, forward strand.
AAACTACACTAAATATACCTTATTTTATCTATAATAAATGTGCTATTGTATTGTAATTAAAGAAATAAACTGTACTGTATAACAAAGTCATTTTATTTACCTTTGTGATGATGGCTTGATGGAATGGAGTGGCCGCTTTCATCAGCATGAGGCCTTCTTCTTTCACCATCTTGAGGAATAGAGGACCAAAACAAGCCGGCTGCCATTTTCTTGTTAGGAGAACTCATTGTGACAGCTCCGTGTGTATCCCGAAAAATAGTTTGTATGCCAAGGTAAAATGTTAATAAATTTAAAGTTTGTAAGCCAAGGGGTTTGTAAAACCAGGTATCACTGTATATAGCTTAGTGGGTTGGAGTTATAAATGATATGGTTCCAGTTTGACTGTAAACAGGAGTTGAGTCTCTGTGAAGGTGAATTAGGGTGGATTTGAAGTCCAAGATGGCGCCCGAGTACGCAGCCGTCGGCACGTGCTTTTTTTGTTGTTGTTTTTGTCTTTTGTCACTTTGAGTTGTTGTGCGTCATGTGGAACGGATATGGATTGATTTTCAGCATTTTTGGCAACAATATTCATCAATGAGGAGACTCTGCTGAGCAGTTGCGTCTTTTCAGCAGCACCGTTTTTGATTGGGAGGACTGTCGGTGCCATTTTCAGTTACGCTTAGTTCAGCGGAAAGGTCGGTGCTGTTGGACAGTCTGCGGCTGGTTTGATGCAAGGCTTGAGAAGCCCACGATGAGAAGAAATGAGCGCTAGCGCAGGGCGCCGATGCGTATGTGGAACTGTCGCCGCTTGGAATTGAAGCGGATTGACAGTATGTGGGTCAGTAGATGTGAGACAATCTGATTTTGTCAATGGATGCTACAGCTTCGTGTTTGCTTTAACATTTAGCTTGTAGCAGACGTGCACATTTCACTGTGACATCCCTGATCCACTGGTGAAAAGGACGCTTTGAACCTCTCTTCTTTCTACAAATACTTTCTACAACTGCTTCAGACAACAAAAAGAGTGCAGAAAGTGCTGAAGATTCAATGACTGTGTGTGTCTTTGTGTTGTCATATTATTTTGTTTGTTTTACTTCAAGATGGCGCCGCGAGAGTGGCTGGCTTTCCGGCAGCTCCTGTATTTTGTTTTTCTACTTCTTCCTTTCCTCTTCTTTTCATAACTGCTGTGAAATTTAAATGTCTCCAGTATGGAGACTAATGAAGGCTAATCTAATCACAATTTTAGTCTATTTTTCTCGCAAAATACGTTTTTGAATATTTTAATCTTTGGATTGATTTTTTTATTTAACTTTATTGTCATGATAGTGTCCAACAATCTGAAATCAGACATTTAAAAGCATTCGACCACAAAGTCTTCATTTATTCCAATGACTGAGGAGTGAAAAGCACCATTTTTGTAACGCCAAGTAAAAAAAGAATAAAAACAGCAGTATGGTCATTGTGTGCTTCGTTTAGGGGGTAAATAGGATTAAGTTAGGAAGGCACGTGTGAAGTGAAATGTCAAAACTGCTAATTTAACTTCCATCTTGCAAATTGAGTGTTTTTCAACATGTTCTGTGAGCATTTGCCATCTTTTTGCCCCTTTGTTGGTCTGGCCTGTGAAACGCAAAGTGCAGCATAGCTCCATTTTGTAGATGTTCCATCAGAACACGTTGGAGAGGTAAAGGGAGCAGATTAACATGTTTCTGTCCGAACGCCTGCAGGAGCCTAAATGCCTTCCATGAGCCGTTGAAAATGTTGAACACGAAGAAGACTCGGTGCTTCATGCTAGTGGACAACCTGATGTCGCTGACGTTCGGACTGTCAGCCTTCGGGCCCACCTGTGGCCGCGTATCACCCATGGAAGGACATGTCGGCAATCCGGGTAAGCTAACTTGCTAACGACGGGAGTCACAAACGGGCTACTAAAGCGACGTTTTCATAGCCCGCCAATGTTGTTTAACATAAAAGATTGCCTGGACAATCAAAGTTGGAGTTTAAGTGATGTTAAGAATACCCCCTAAATCGACAGTGTTGAATCGCGTCTCACTCGGTACGCCTGACCCGCTAACATGGATTTTGTTTTGGTTCCGGGTGCTCTTCTTCGGTGGTGCTTCTAACGCGCCACCGCATTGTGCTGCTGCCACCTTGCGGCGGCCTGTGACGACAGCACCAGAGCGCCCAATCCGGTCTGACTCGATCGGCGAGTTCGTTTTTTTTAATAAATCGCTGCTTCGTTCACTCAAAAAATAGCGAGTTGAACAAGTCTGAAAGAACCCATTGGCGTATAAATTAAGAAACCTAGTTCTCGCTAATCTTGTTTTAATTTGGAACCAGCAATTGACACCATTAACGCAATTGTACTGTTTTTTTAGGACGGCTTTTAATGTGAAATCCGGATATGTGATTAATGCACTTCGCGAGGCTTGACGTCGGCGCGTATGCCGATGTGTGACGGAGGTTCATCAATGACAGGGGCACCACAAGCCCGGACCGCTTCGACTCCTGCTTCACCAAGTCGGCCGTCGGCCGTACGCGATCCGCGGCGAGGATGTGGGACCTCCCCGGTCCCCGCCGCTGCCTGCCGGTGCTCGTCATCATCGCCGCTCTCAACGTAATCTCCACCGAGACGACGAGGCTACTTCCACCATGCGATGAGGTGAGCGTGAATGATCGATTATATTCTTGTAATCTTTTGAAAGATACTTATTAGGCATTTATAAAGCAAACCTGGTCTTCTGGTTGGACGCAATGGCCATGTCAGTGTTGATTGATCCTGTTTTTGTTCAATATTTTTTTTTCTGGCGGTGATTATATAAGGTGACTGATGATAGTATAATCAGGTTATCACGCATAACATGGCCCGAACATATTTTTATTGCACATACAGCTTTAAAGGACAACCGACGTCACTTTTTTGTTTCTTAACTGACATCAGAAAAACGTTTGATAGCATCTAAAATACCCAAAATACACAGTTTGATATTTTTTATTCAAATGCAAAACACCAATAAAAATGACTTAAAGTGTCCAAAATCTGCAAAAAAAATTGAGCTGCGAATTGGGCATTTTCAGAAAGTCCCGCCCCCAGTTCGTGACATCACGCCAAGACGTCTTGCATTGCTGGAGAATCCAAACAATGGCTTCAGATTTCTTGTTACTCATCCAGTGATGAATATGATTCAAATAGTTCTGAAGAGGAAAGCATACATGTTTGCAATTAATTAAAGAAGTCATTCCGTGTCATTTTGAGGCATCTGGACTGCAATGTAGCGTCCCAGAAAAGAATCAGAAAATGGCGATCAAGCTCCCTGTGAGGAATTAGTCAGCCCGTTTCCACAGGCTGATAAATTCCTTATATGGAGCTCGGTCACCCTCTTCTGGCACTTTTTGGTGCAACACATCGTTTTCAAACCAAACAAGCAACGCAGAATGCATTGACGTGATGGAAGGACTGCTACAATGTGTCCTTTTTTCGGTAAGGGGCGTTCCTTCAGTGACGTTACGTACAGACTCGTCACCAACTCAAAAACAAGACTTCCGGAATATTCAGCGCAAGTCTTAAAAGGTAAAATCTAGCTATAAAATACAATACAATACAATGCATATATATTGATTTTTATAGCGTTTTAACAACGGCTGAAGCTAGGTTATTGTATTTCATCCGAAAAAGTTATTTGGGTCTGGAGTTATATGAGCTTGAAATGAGGGCGGGTGATCAAAATACCATGCAATACATACATATTGGTTTATATAGCGCTTTAACAACAGCTGAATCTGTCACAAAGCGCTAACATGGGGCAAAAAGGGAAATGCTACCCCTCGTGGAAGGAAAAAAAAAACATTACAAGAGGTCTAACCAGCGCTTTATCAGCACCCAAGTATGAAAAACCAATAATTTTGGGTGTGGCGCTCTACGTGATATTTTCAATTCCCGAATAAATTTATGAACGGCAGTGAATGAGTTAATTGGATCTTTGCTTCAAATGCTTTAATGTGATCCTTTGGGGAAAAAAACCTTTTTGTCACCAACTATCTTCACCAGTAGTGTCATGTTTTTTTTTTTATTTCATGCTACCCTCTGCTTACCCTCGTTTCAGTTGTTGTCACTGCTGCCATTTTGTCGCCTGCCCCCCTTTGAGTTTCTCCCTCCTCTCCTCCACTCATCAGTCGTCAAGGCGACCGTCACGAGTCACCCGGGGAGACCAACTCGCACCTCCTTTTCCTCGACTCCTTATCGGTTTCGCTGCTTTTAATTCGCCGATGGCAGATCTTTGTGTGGATGTCTTTGTGTTTGAGTTCCCCAAGGGAAGTGGTGGTCAGACTGAAGAGCAATGACCATTCCAAACACTGCAGAGGAAATCGGTAAAAAGGATGTAAAAAAAAATTGGACAGATGTTCATGGCTATCCTAACGCAATCCATCTTTTCGGCTTCTCTTTGTTTAATATATCTTTTTTTCCCCCCCATAACACACGACCCGCTGCTATTTCCCTTCGCGGTCCATTAGCGGCGCTCGGTTGCCACGGCGATCAGGGTCAGCCATGCCACTTAGGTCCCAACCGCCTTCCATTAACGGCTGCCGCTAGCTGAAAACGATGTTTAGCGCCGACTCGCGCTGTGTCGTCTGTGCAGATGGACTACTACTACCAGTACACCGAATGCGACGCCATGGGGTCCCGATGGAGGGTGGCCATCCCGCTCAATCCGGGCACCTGCTCGGGGCTCCCGCCCCCCAGCAGAGGGACGGACTGCAGTGAGTCTTCATTTTGCCTCGTTTTTTTGTCTCTTAAAGGACAAGTTGTGTCCATAATTTGTCAAATGACTTCAACTGACCGCCTTTTACAAAGATTCCACGGCATGTAGCTATATTTTTCATTTTTAAGACTCGCGCTGAATATTGAGGAAGTCTTGTTTACGAGATGGTGACGAGTCCGTACGTGACGTCACGAAAGGACAGCCCCCTGGCCGAAAAAGCGACACACAATGCATTTTGGGTACTTTGTTTGATCTGAAAATTTCGTGTTGATCCGTGTAGATGGCGAAATTAGAAAGAAAACACATAAATAACGCTATGGTGAATTGTTGTGTGTGGCACCAAGACTACTATTTGATACTAGTTAACACAAATTCCCAGCAGACAAATCAGCCCATTTCCAAAGGAGCTTGGGCGCCATCTTGTGCATTTTCTGCGACGCTACATTGGAGTCCTGACGGCTCGAATTGATCCGGAAGGACTTCTTTAATCAATTGTAAACATTTATGCTTTCCACTTCAGAACTATTTGAATCATGTTCATAACTGGATGAGTAACAAGAAAGCATCTTCTCCCAATCTGAAGCCATTGTTTTGATTTTCGAGCAAGGCAAGATGTCCTTGCGTGACGTCACGAACAAGGGGGCGGGACCTTCTGAAACTCGCCATCCTGAGGTTATTTTGAAGTAGTTTTAGGACACTTTAACTCATTTTTATTTGGTGTTTTGCATTTGACTAAAAATATCAGCCTGCGCGTTTTCCGTATTTAAATGCTCTATGTGCCCCCTGACCATCTCACCACGATGGGATGCAGAGCTTTCAGCCGCTCTACTCCCAAACTCTGGAATTCACTTCCACCCAACATCCGTAATACAGTGAGACCGCAACTTACGAACTTAATTGGTTCCCAGACAGAGTGTGTAAGGCGAAAAGTGTGTATCTCAAAAAGAAATTTCCCATAGGAAACCATTAAAATGGGAATAACCCGTTCCCGGGTTTCCATAAAATATACTGTTCAACTAAATAAGCCTTAAAACTACACACACCATACCTTATTCTATGTATAATAAATGTGCTATTGTATTGTCATGAAATAAATACACTGCATTGTATCATAAAGTCACTTTATTTACATTTGTGATGGTCATTTACGGCTCGATGGAATGGCGTTGGAGGTCAAAGGGAATTGCTGTTTGGAAAGAGAGGCGCATTACATGACGACTGTAATTAAAGAAATAAACTGTGGTGTAAAATAAAGTTTTATTGACCTTTTTGATGGTCGTCGATGGCTTATGGAAGGAGAGTCACCTTCCATAAGGACTGTTGCTAACTTCACCTCTGGTGCCGTTCGGTCGTGTGCTTCCGCCGAAGATCACTCCGCTAGCCGGGGTGGGTGTGTATCATGAAAATACTTCTTATTATAAGGTTTAATTTTCAGAAATTTGACGTTTGTAAGACGAAAAGTTTGTAAATTGAGGTCTCACTTTATTGACTCCCTCCCTATTTTCAAGTCCCACCTCAAAACCCACCTGTTTAAAATTGCCTTCAATGTCTAGTTCAATCTGCTATTTTATTATTTATCATTTTACTTATGGTTTTATTGTTGTGCGCTTTGTTTTTATTGGAAAGTGTCCTTGGGTGTTTTGAAAGGCGCTTGAAATTAAATGTATTATTATTATGATGATGATAATTTTGATGATAAAACGTTTTTCTGAAGTCAGTTAGGAAACCAAAAAATGGTGTCGGTTGTCCTTTAAATCTGTCAAATTTGTCTGCGTTCAGGCTTTTCCTGCTCAGCCGGCAAATTCCTGGAAATGTCCACGCAGTCGTGTACGCCGTGCGCGGCCGGTTCCTACTCGCTCGGCAGCGGCCTGCGTTTGGATCAGTGGGACGTCCTCCCCGCCGGATTCATCAGCATGGCCAGCTTCCTCAACGCAAAACCGCCCAACGGCGACTTCCAGGCGTGTAGCAAGTACGCCACGTTTCATTTTACGCTGACCGCGTTTATTATGTCGGGAAGAAAAAAAACAACGGTGTTTATGTTGTCGGTCATTTCTACTTTTTTTCACGTATGTAAAAATCCACACAAAACAGCCAAATCACTGTTTTGTGTTTCTGGGCTGTTGTCTCTCTTTTCATGTATGTTTACAACTTCAGACGCTCCCCTACTTACGAACATTCGGTTTACGAACAACGGTACATACAGACATTTTTGTAGGAACGTATGTAGTATTCTCTCCAGTTGAACATGTATATATCTTTATCGAGCATATATTTCATTCAATGTTTATTTTTCAGTGCAAACCAATACAGGTTACTTATACAAGCCTTAAACATACAGACATTTTTATATATATATATATATATATCAGTACAAACCAATATATATATAAAAATATATATATATATTCCATATACAGATCCCCGATATATATATATATACTATATTATATATATAAGCCTTAAAGGACAACCGACACCATTTTTGGTTTCCTAACTGACATCAGAAAAACGTTTTATAGCATCTAAAATACCCAAAACACGCAGGCTGATAGTTTTAGTCAAATGAAAAACACCAATAAAAATGACTCACAGTGTCCCAAAACTACTTCAAATTGAACCCGGAAGTGGCCCGTTTCAGAAGGTCCCGCCCCCTTGTTCGTGATGTCACGCCAGGACGTCTTGCCTTGCTCGAGAATCCAAACAATGGCTTCAGATTCGAAGAAGATGCTTTCTTGTTACTCATCCAGTTATGAACATGATTCAAATAGTTCTGAAGAGGAAAGCATACATGTTTGCAATCGATTAAAGAAGTTATTCTGTGTCATTTTGAGGCGTCTGGACAGAAATGTAGTACCCAGAAAATGTAGAAGATGGCGCCAAAGGTGGAAATGGGCTGATTTGTCTGCTGGGAATTTGTGTCAGCGAATATCAAATAGTTGTCTCGGTGCAACACACAACGATTCACCATCGCGTTATTGATGTGTTTTCCTTCTAATTTCGCCATCAACACAAAGTTTTCAGACCAAACAAAGTAGCCAAAATGCATTGTGTGTCGCTTTTTCGGCCAGGGGGCTGTCCTTTCGTGACGTCACGTACGGACTCGTCACCAACTCGTAAACAAGACTTCCTGAATATTCATAGCGAGTCTTAAAACGTAAAATATAGCTATATGCGGTGGAATCTTTGTAAAATACGCTCAGTAGAAGTCATTTGAAGTGATTTTACAAATTATGGACACAACTTGTCCAAGAGACGTCGGTTGTCCTTTAAACTATAAGCCTTCAGCATACATTCCATACAAAATATAGCACTGGAGCAACTTATGAACAAATTCACCTTACGAACGACCGTTCAGAACGTATCTTATTCGTAAGTTGTGGAGCATCTGTATTTGATATGACATTGGAATATTTTAGAACTGATTCGAAGAAAGGAAAAAGAAAGGATATCCAGTACTTTAGTCAACACCAAAACGGGTCAGTTTGACCCGTAACATAAAATGAGGGTGAAACAAAGATACGCTCGATTTGTGTAAGGGGGTGGAGTGAAATGAAGAAGGTTGTTTTGCGCAGCTCGACGTGGACGCCACGAGGCGTGTACCTGGAGTCCAACCGTGACGAATGTACCGTGTCGCTGGTGTACGTGGTCCACCTGGAGAAACAAGGCTCCGTCTCCTTCACCTACCAGTACCCTGACAACAACATCTTCTTTGAGTTCTACGTGAGAAAAAAAAACCCTTAATCCATCACGTCCACCTAATTATGTCATTTTTTTTCGAGTGACGCGCACCTGTGTCCAGGTCCAGAACGAGCAGTGCCAGGAGATGAGACAAAGCGAGCAACAAAAGTGGATCAAAGTCACCAACAATGGAGAATGGGGAACGCACGCGGTTAGCGAAAGCGGACGTTTGCGGTACTGAACGCGTCCGGGTAATTGACGTGAACTTGTGTCGCAGATCAATCTGTGGGCCGGCACCAACATCCTGTACTGGAGAACCACGGGGATGCTTCTAGGCGTCCAGATGGTCCAACCGGTGCTGCTCAAGGACATCAAAATAGAAGGTGAAGCGGCCATTGATCCACCGTGACTCCATTTTTTGAGGGGGGGGGTCTCTCATGATTGTCCCCATAGGGGTGGCCTACACATCCGAGTGCTTTCCATGTCGACCCGGTTGGTTCAGCGCCAGCGCTGGTTCGTCCTCCTGCCAGCCGTGTCCCGGCGGCACCTTCTCTGGCAAGGGCGCCACTTCTTGTACTGCCTGTCCCCCAAGCCACTACTCATGTACGTATGCGTCAGCGTAACTTAGATAGATAGATAGATAGATAGATAGATAGATAGATAGATAGATAGATAGATAGATAGATAGATAGATAGATAGATAGATAGATAGATAGATAGATAGATAGATAGATAGATAGATAGATAGATAGATAGATAGATAGATGGGTTTTTGTCATTGTCACTCGAATTCCAGGACCCACAGAGAACTGAGTTTTAGGACGACATAAACATCTAATACAGCGGTAGAAACCATAGTCTCTCTTCTTTCATTAAATTTCAAAAATGAGTTAATTCCTAAGCTATAGGAGTCTGGAGTTATATGGTCTTGAAAGGGGGCCGCTGTACAAAATACAATGCAATACATACATCGTTGTACTAAGGCACAGGTGTCAAAGTCAAGGCCCGCGGGCCAAATCCGGCCCACCACATCATTTTCTTCGGCCCGCGAAAGCGAATCAAACTTGTTAAATTCCATGATGATTGCTAAAATCTGAGCCAAAATGTCATATTTTTGGATGTCAACCACAATAAAAGTCATTATTCTTGACTTCAGATTTGAAAACGAGTTATTCATTAATTTGCTGTGTGCTCTATATGTAATATTTGAAGGGATTTAAACATTCTAATGGGTTCCCCATATTCATAACGGCCCTCGAGAGGAAACCAGAACTACAATGTGGCCCGCGGCAAAAAATGACTATGACACCCCTGTACTAAGGGAAGGAGGAAGTAGTCGCCGAAACATGTCAGCTATTTGAACACCTACAGCAATGACTTTTATTGTGGTTGACATCCAAGAATATGAAATTTTGTCTCAGATTTTAGCAATCATCATGGAATTTAACAAGTTTGATTTGCTTTCGCGGGTCGAAAAAAATGATGTGGTGGGCCGGATTTGGCTCGCGGGCCTTGACTTTGACACCTGTGACCTACACTGTCTGTAAGTAAAAAATCTGCTTAAAATTAGCAATACGTACATATTGGTTTATATAGCGCTTTAACAACAGCTGAAGATGGAACAAAGCGCTAACATAAAAAAAGGGAAATTTTGCCCCCGTGTGGAAGGGAAAAAACATTGCCAGAGGCCATGGCCAGCGCTTTATCGGCACCCAAGCATGAAAAAAACAAATTCGGGAATGGTGATCTGCGTCATATTTTAAATTAGCGAATAAATTTGTGATTGGCGGTGAATGAGTTCCAAAAAAATATTCACATGCCGCCTCCGACGTATTTCGGCCATTGTGAAAATAGACTCGAGCCTGATGCGCTGAGTCATTCTACAAGGAAACAAATCAGTCCATTTCCACCGCGTGCCTTCCAATTAAAAGCAAATGAAGCTAATTATAACATTTCTGGTAATGAATGCGTGCGTGTGTGTTTTAGTGGAGGGTTGGGCCGAATGCCAAGTGAGGCCGGCGTGCGGCGAGCAGGACTATTTCCAGATTCACACACCTTGTGACAGCGAAGGAAAGGTCAGTGAATGCACACGGATTTAACTTGCTTGTTGCTTTAACTTGCATGCTTGTAAGACGAATTCAAAGTGACAAAGGAGCAGTGATGGGCCATCAGGGCCTGCAATGCCTTCTCTGCGTGCCGAAAAAGATCTGAATCACAGACTCATGGGAATTGTATTTTGTCCATGAATTTTTATTAAATACAGTGAGACCTCAGCTTACATGCTAAACCCAGAAAGTGTGTGTAAGGTGAAAAGTTTGTCTTCCAAACATTTATTTCCCATCAGAAACCATTAAAATGAGAATAATCCGTTCCCAGGTCCCCATAAAACATACTTTTCTACTACATAAGCCTTAAAACTGCACAAAATATATTATGTATAATAAATGTGCAATTGTATTGTAATTAAGGGAATACACCGTATTGTATAATAAAATCGTTTTATTACCTTTGTGGTAGTTGTCAATGGATGGTTAGCGTAATGGTACTGGGACAGCTGAGTCACACAAACGCACACCTCGTTTGTGTTTTTCGATGATCTCCTTCTTCTGCTCAACCGTAATTTTCCTTTGTGTCTTCTTCGGCTTAACACTCGCCTGTGGTGGGGTCTTTTTCGGTCCCGTAATAGCAAAAGTACTTCACTCGATAACAAACCACAACTGCACTCAAAGAAAGATGATGACGAAAAGTAGTCCGCCAGTCACCATGAAACTGTTGCTTTAACCAATCAGATTTCAAGGTCCGCTCGAAGGTGCTGGCAACGACATAGTTTTCAAAAATTATGATTGGCTAGTCACTAGCCGCTAGTGACAAGAGCATTGGCACACAATGGCTAAAGGAGGAGAAGACATGGATTTGGTTCCAGATTTACTGTTAAAGCATTTTTAAGACGGACCTTTCAAGAATAGATGGACATCATGAAGAAAGGTTGGACAGCTATGAAGCTAGCACAAATAGCAAATAAAATTGCAACTTTATCATGAATCCACACGTTCATAGTAAAAATTAAATCAGTTTCATCACTCTTAAGTTTCACGTCGCAAGTTATTTCCTGGCTAACAGCACCCTCTAGTGGACATGTAGTAAATCACACCACACTCGCAGCTGTGGAGGGATTCAGACATAGCACTATTGAAGGCCTAGGAGTCACATGCGCAGCGCACCACTGCAAAAGTGGATCGGTCATTGGTCAAAATCAAAAGACGGCTTTCTCACGTGTCCGCCGTGACTTTTACCAGACACGGGCGGCGTACCGCTGGGTCCAGCCCAAGATCTGCAGCGAGAACGGCACCGGGGCGGCATCGCTGCCAGCCTTGGGGCCCGCCGAGACATGCCCGCCTTGCAATCCGGGCTTCTACAACAGCAACGACTCCACCTGCTCGCCGTGTCCGCCTGGGACTCGCTCGGACGGCACCTCCGGTAAACATTTTTTCATCCATCATATTATTTGGCCTAATATTAACTCCTTCACTGCCAGACGATGTGCAAAAATGTGTCCACTCCAGTGCCAGGGTTTTTGTCATTTTCACTCACATTCCAGGACCTACAGACTATTGACTTTTAGGACTACATCAACATTCAATACAGCGTAAGAAACCTTAGTCTCTCATTTTTCATGAGAAAAAAAAGAGCTAATTCCTAAATGATATGGGTCTGGAGTTATATGAGCTTGAAATGAGGACAACTGTCCAAAATACAATGCAATACACGCATATTGGTTTATATAGTGCTTTAACTATCTCGCTGCAGCTGGCTGTCTAGCTGGCTATCTATTTGCTGTCTATTAGCTGTCTATTAGCAATCTGGCTGGCTCACTGGCTATCAAGATAGCTTGGTATAAGATAATAATAATAATACATATAATTTATCTAGCTAGCTACCTATTAGTCAGTGATTAGCTAGCTAGCTTTCTATCTGAGTTACTTCCGGGTTGAGTGAACACTGGCGCGTGTGGCTGCCGCTGCTCACCCACAGAAAAAGACTTATCCTGTGACTGTAAAGTGACCTTGAGAGTTTTGAAAGGCACTTACAAATGAAATTTCTTATTATTATTATTGTTATTGTTATTATTTGCTATTGTTGTTGTTATTATTAGCATCATTTGCTACAATTTGCTATCTATTAGCTCTGGCTGGATAGCTAACTATCTGGCTGGCTCGCTATCTATTCACTATCTAGCTGGCTGGCTATCTTGCTAGGTATCTGTTGGCTATCGATTGGATAGCTAGCTAGCTTTCTAACTATTTGAGTTACTTCTGGGTTGAGTGGCTGCCGCTGCTCACCCACAGAAAAAACTGATCCTGTGACTGTAAAGTGACCTTGACAGTTTTGAAAGGCGCTTAGAAATGAAATGTATTATTATTATTATTATTATTATTATTATTATTATTATTATTATTATTATTATTACTATTACTAATAGCTAGCTATAACTAATAGATAGCAAGGTAGCTAACTAGTTAGCCAGATAGCGAATTTAGTCAGTTAAATTTCATGTCAAAGTCATCAAAAGTCGAGGCGTGTTTTAAAACGTGTGTGTGTGTTAAATTGACCGAGTGGAAATTGATCGGAACAGATTGACGAGCGATAGATCACCTTTCATTTTGGGACACTTACTTTCATGACACGTATTTACGCTTTCAAATCGTCCTTTCTCGGCAATTGGAAGGTCCCGCCCCCTTGAACGGGGCCCTCGTTTTGGGTCAACTATGTTGTCACGCAGGATTTGACACGCGCCTTTGTGTGCAGCATGCAGGCCGTGCCCTTCAGGCACCGAGCCGGTTCTCGGCTACGATTACCGATGGTGGAACGTCCTCCCCTCCAACATGAAAACTTCCTGTTTCAACGTGGGGAATTCCAAATGCGATGGGATGAACGGTAAGAATTTTTTTTTTTTTTTTGGCGGGGGGAGGACTGTCCATCGCTGAATACATTCCCACAGCACGTGTGTGTTGACATTCAGGTTGGGAAGTCGCAGGCGACCACGTCCGCAGCGGAGCGGGCTCGTCGGATAATGACTACCTAATCCTCAGCCTGCACGTGCCGGGTTTTAAGTAAGGCTGCGTGGAAAGTGTCCAAAATGTCCCCCAGCGTGTCCAAACGTGACGGAGACATTTTGGTCCGCAGGGTTCCGGCGTCGTTATCGGGCATGAGCGGCGGCGAAGTGGGTCGGATCAGCTTTGAGTTCGAGACGCTGTGCGGCGCCGACTGCGAGTTGTACTTCATGATGGTGAGGGCGTTCGCTGGACGCATTTGGGCCGCGCCCTTGCGCCATTTCAAGGACAACCGACGCCTCCGGACAAGTTGTGTCCATCATTTGTAAAATGGCTTCAAATGACTTCGACTGAGCGTATTTTAATAAGATTCCACCGCAAATAGCTCTATTTTACCTTTTAAGACTCGCGCTGAATATTCAGGAAGTCTTGTTTTCGAGTTGGTGACGATTCCTGACGTCACGGAAGAAACGCCCCTGACCGAGAAAGCGACACACGATGCATTTTGGGTACTTTGGTCTGAAAACTTTGTGTAGATGGTGAAATTAGAAGGAAAAAACATAAATGACGCAATGGTGAATCGTTGTATGTAGCACCAAGACTACCATCTGATACTAGTTGACACAAATTCCATTTCCAACGGAGCTTGTGCGCCATCTTGTGCATTTTCTGGCCGCTACATTGGAGTCCGGACGCCTCAAAATGATACGGAAGAACTTCTTATTTCTTTTTTCCTCTCCTTACTTCTTTTTATTTATCTAGCTATCAAGCTGTTTATCTATTGAGCTCGCTATCTAGTTAGCTACCTAGCTATCTATCTATAGTGATACCTCAGTTTACGAACTTAATTGGTTCCCAGAAAGTGTGTGTAAGGCGAAAACTTTGTCTACAAAACATTTATTTCCCATAAGAAACCATTAAAATGAGAATAATCCGTTCCCAGGTCCCCATAAAACAGAATTTTCTACTAAATAAACCTTAAAAACTACACAAAATACAGCTTATTTTATGTATAACAAATGTGCTATTGTATTGTAATGAAAGAAATTAACTGTACTGGATAACAAAGTCGTTTTATTGACCTTTGTGATGGTCGTTGATGTAGTTGCCCCTTGATGATATCCGAGTGAAGTTGCCGTGCTTTCTCGCTATAATACCCTCACTCACACTGTCCCCTGCTAGCTGCTTTTCATTAATCCAAATCAACAGATGTTTTTCAGCCTCTTCTATCGCCTGAGACCGTTGCTTAGACAACACAGAAACACCCTTAGCCGCACGTAGCAATGGTCGACTTAGCATACTGGGTACTGGGACGCTAAGTCACACAAAGGCACACCTCGTTCGTGTTTTTTGATGATGTCCTTCTTCTGCTTGATCGTAATTTTCTTGTCCTCTTCGGGTTACCACTAACCTGCGGTGGGGTCTTTTTCGGTCCCATAATAGCAAAAGTATTCCACTTGATAACAAACCACATCTGCATTGGGTGTGGAAAAACTAGTCCGCCAGCCACCGTGGCGCTGTGTGGTTTGGTTCGTCTGCCAGAAACTAGTTCGTATGCCAAGATTATATTCTCATGAATGTAATTTTTGTAAAGCGAAAAGTTTGTGAGTTAAAGCGTCGGTAAGCCGACGTGTCACTGTACTTGCAACTCTCTTTGCCGGCCAGGACGTGCAGAGTAAGAGCACCACGGTGGTGGAGTCTTGGAACGGCAGCAAAAGCCGCCAGTCGTTTTCCCGCAGCGTGAACAGGAACGACTCGGTCACCTTCACGTGGGCCTTCCAGAGGACCAGTCGCGCTCTGGATGTAAGTTTCAACCCAAATCTGCCTGCAATTTTTCCACACAATTGCAACTTTTCATTGCGCAGGTCCGCCGCCACCTGAGCGACAACGTGAAGCTTTTCTCCATCCACGTCACCAACGCGCTGGAAGGCGTGGCCTCGTCCTGCCGGGCGTGCGCTCTAGTGCCCGACGTCGCCCCACGCGCCGACTCCTCGTGCGTGCCTTGCCCGCCGGGCTTCTACATCCACGCCGAGACCAATCGCTGCAAGGAATGCCCGCCCGGTACCCACCTGGCCGGACGCCACACCTATGGCCACGAGGCCTGCGTGCCGTGCGGGCCCGCTAGCGTTAGCAACCAGGCGAGCGATTCCGTTTGCTAAAAAAACTTTACATGTTGCATCAAAACGTACCGCTCTCTTCCAGTTTATTTGTCATTTATTTTTTGTTTTTTGTTTTTTTACTTTGTTACTCGTGTGTGGCTGCCACTGCTCACCTGCAGAAAAAATATCCTGTGACTGTAAATAATAATAAAAGTAATACTTCATTTATAAGCCCCTTGAGAGTTTAGAAAGGCCCTTATAAATGAAATGGGATCGATTAGCTAGCTAGCTTTCTATCTATTTGAGTTACTTCCAGGTTGAGTGAATGCTGGCGCGTGTGGCTGCCGCTGCTCTCCCTCAGAGGATACATGCTGTGACTGTAAAGTGTCCTTGAAAGTTTTGAAAGGTGCTTATAAATGAAATATATTATTATTACTGGATCGATTAGCTAGCTAGCTTTCTATCTATTTGAGTTACTTCCGGGTTGAGTGAACGCTGGCACGTGTGGCTGCCGCTGTTCACCCGCAGAAAATGTACCGTGTGACTGTAAAGTGTCCTTGACAGTTTTGAAAGACGCTTATAAATGAAATGTATTATTATTATTATTATTATCCCGCTGCAGGAACATTCCCGTTGCTATAGCGACTGCTCCTTCTCGTACCCGCACCTCAACCGCACGTTGACCTACGACCTGACGGCGCTGAGCGAGGTGGCCTCTCTCACCCTTGACCCCAGTTTCACCACCAAAGGCACCAAATACCTTCACCTTTTCAACATCAGCCTCTGCGGGCGCCAGGTCATCTCTCGCTCCTCCCCCTCGTGACGGACATCTTGGTTTTAGAAAGCCTACTAAACCTCCATGTGTACAGGGTCCCCGAGCGGCGGTGTGCAGGAACAACCTTAGCGATTTGGCCAGCGTGTTCAGCCAAGGGGAGCACGGCGCCGCCCAGCCGGCGAACGGCGTGGACGGATTCGTCTGCCAGTCCACCATCGTCCCGGCCGACGGGCGCGCTTTTCGGACGCCTATTTCCTCGCAGTCCGTCATCCTGGCGGACACGTTTCTCGGTGTGTCATTTTTCATTTTTTACAATTTTTTTTGACGTGGGTTATTTTGCTATCCTGTTGCTTTGGCTCCGCCCCCTTTCTCGCAGGAGCGTCAGTGGAGCACTTCCTGGATGGCGTGAGTGCGGACGCCAAGCTCTTCCCCCAAAGCACGAGCGCTCTTCCTGATATTAACTTCTTCTTCAGGTAGCTAAACCAAAATTAACCCGATAATTCATATCATATTTGATCATTTGATACGCTGGATTTTGAGACCTCTATGTCACCAACATGATTATGTTATTTTCATTAACTGTCATTCACAAATTTATTCGGGAATTGAAAATACGACGTAAAGTGCCATTCTCGAATTTTGTTTTTTCATGCTTGGGTGCCGATAAAGCGCTGACCATAGCCTCTGACGATGTTTTTTCCCTTTCTCAAGGGGGCGGCAGCATTTCCCTTTTTTCAATATTAGCGCTTTGTTCCAGCTTTAGCTGTTGTTAAAGCACTATATACTATTAGCTATTGAGCTAGCTAGCTAACTCTCTATTTGCTATCTAACTGGATAGCTATCTATCGAGCTATTAGCTATCGAGCTAGCTAGCTAGTTCTCTATTTGCTATCTAGCTGCCTAGCTAGCGTGATAGCTAGCTCTCTAGTTGATATCTAGCCATCTATCTAGCCATTAGCTATCTAGCTAGATTACTATTTGCTATATAGCTCGCTATCTAGCTATCTACCTAGCTACTAAGCCAGCGAGCTAACTTTGTATCTGAGTTATTCCTGGTTTTGTGAACGCTAGCGCGTGTCGCTGCCGCTGCTCACCCACAGAAAAAAAACTTATCATGTGACTGTAAAGTGACCTTGAGAGTTTTGAAAGGCGCTTAGAAGTGAAATGGATTATTATTCATATTATTATTATTATTATTATTATTATTAGCTATCTATTAGCTTGCAAGCTAGCTTTCTATCTGTTTGAGTTACTTCCGGGTGGAGTGAATGCCGGCGCGTGTGGCTGCCGCTGCTCACCCACAGAAAAACTGCGCCAGTGACCTTAAAGTGACCTTGAAAGTTTTGAAAGGCGCTTAGAAATGTAATGGATTATTATTATTATTATTATTATTATTATTATTATATAAACCAATCTGGATGTATTGCATTGTATTTTGGACAACGGCCCTCATTTCAAGCTCCTATAACTCCAGACCCATCTCATTTAGGAATTAACACTTTGTTTCTGATGAAATAAGAGAGTCTAAGGGTTCTAACACTGATTGTCTCACAATGGAGAGAATTTTACAGGTTCAAATCCCCCTTTACTGGCCATTTTGATTTTTGATTTTATTTCAGGTCGACGCAGGTGACAGCTTCGTGCGATCAAGGCCGGAGTTCGGTCATCGTGGTCCGCTGTAATCCCCAAAAGTCGGAACGTGGCGAGCTCTCCGTGCCCAGGTCAGTCAGGGATGGTGTGTGTCAAAAAATGGACTCTATGTATCATTTTAAAAAAAAATGTTGACATAAATGATGGACGCTAATCATCTGTCAGAGATGTTTGGTCGGTCGGACACTGTGAACAAAGGCTTGAACACAGGAAGATTGTCTTTTACTGCCGGCAGGGGACGTAGCCATTCATGACCGACGTCCAACGTCTGCAGCCCTCTGCCAAGCTATTTATTGAGCTTACTAACTTAATTGGTTCCCAGAAAGTCGGTGTAAGGCGAAAAGTGTGTCTTCCAAACATTAATTTCCCATAAGAAACCATTAAAGACGAATTCAAAGTGACAAATGAGCAGTGGTGGGACTTCAGGGCCGGCCTAAAAACATCTGAATCACAGCCTCATGTGAATTAAATTTTTTCTATGAATTTTTATTAAATACAATGATACCTCAGCTTACGAACTTAATTGGTTCCCAGAAAGTGTGTGTATGGCGAAAAGTTCGTCTTCCAAACATTTATTTCCCATAAGAAATCATTAAAATGAGAATAATCCGTTCCGAGGTTCCCATAAAACATAAATTTCTACTTAATAAGCTTTAAAACTACATAAAATATACCTTATTTTATGTATAATAAATGTGATATTGTATTGTATTTAAAGAAATAAACTGTACTGTATTAAAAAGGTCGTTTTATTTACCTTTGTGATGGTCGTTGTCAATGGATGACCAACTTCCAGGTTGCCTCTTAATCATATCCGAATGAAGTTGCCGTGCTTTCTCGGCGATAATACCCTCACTCACACGGTCCCCTTCTAGCTGCTTTTCGTTAATCCAAATCAACAGAAGTTTTTCAACCTCTTCTATTGCCTGAGACCATTGCTAAGACAACACGGAAACACCCTTAGCCGCACGTATAGCATACTGGTAGTGGGATGCTAAGTCACACAAACCATCTCAATATCTTTTGTGTCTCAGACATCCCATTCATCTAATTTGACTTTTTTTGTCATCGGGTTACTAGTTCCTGTCCCGCAGGAACGTGTGACGGCTGCGCTTTCCAATTCCTGTGGGAGAGCTCCGGCGCCTGCCCGCTCTGTACGCGCGACGACTACCACCGGCTGGACGGCGCGTGTAAGGGGGGCACCCAGGTACCCCGCGTGCGTAAACGGGACATCCCGGCGCGTGGCCACGCGTCCCTTCATTGGCTCTCTGTGGTGTCTCCAGGAAACGTTCTACTTGTGGAACGAACCCAAGGTGTGCAGTCAAGGCGTCCCGTTACCCGCCGGAAGCTCCGCCCATTGCGAGTCGGTCGGGTTGTGGATCAAGTTGGTGGTGGGCGGCGGAGCGTTTTCGGCCGCGCTGCTCGTCGCTCTCACTTGCTATTTCTGGAAGAAGAACAAGAAGTGAGTTTTTGTATTTTTTCATCACCGATGACTCGCGTTGTCATGTGACGTGATGCGCTTTGCGGCAGGCTGGAGTACAAGTACTCTCGTCTGGTGATGTCGGCCAACAAGGAGTGCGAGCTGCCCGCCGCTGACAGCTGCGGGCTGGACGAGGGCGACGAGGGCGACGAGGATGACCCCATCTACACCCGTAAACCGTCTCTGCTGGGGAAGCTCCGCGCCATCGCTAACAAGGTGACGGATTTAGATCCTCAAAGTCAGGGAAGTTCAACATTTTCAGATCCAGAAATCCATTTCATGGAGGACTTTTTATTTTCAACCAGCTAATTTATTATTGTAATTTTCTTTATATAAAGGACAACCGACGCCTCCGGCCGGACAAGTTGTGTCCATAATTTGTAAAATCACTTCAAATGACTTCGACTGACCGTATTTTACAAAGATAGCTCTATTTTACCTTTTAAGCCTCGCGCTGAATGACCGGTCATTCAGGAAGTCTTGTTTTCCAGTTGATGACGATCCTTTACGTGACGTCACTGAAGTAACGCGTCTTGATCCGCGTGTTGATCCCCGTTGATGGCAAAATTAGAAGGAAAACTCATAAATAACGCCATGGTGAATCGTTGTGTGTTGCACCAAGACTACTATATGATACTAGTTGACACAAATTCCCAGCAGACAAATCCGGCCATTTCCAACGGAGCTTGGGCGCCATCTTGTGCATTTTCTGAGACGCTACATTGGAGTCCTGACGGCTCGAATTGATACGGGAGGACTTCTTTAATCGATTGCAAACATTTATGCTTTCCTCTTCAGAACTGTTTGAATCATATTCATAACTGGATGAGTAACAAGAAAGCATCTTCTCCAAATCTGAACTCTGAGGCCATTGTTTAGATTTTAGAGCAAGGCAAGACGTCCTGGCGTGACGTCACGAACAAGGGGGCGGGACCTTCTGAAACTGGGCATCGTCAAGGTCATTTTGAAGTAGTTTTGGGACACTTTAACTCATATTGGTGTTTTGCATTTGACTAACAATATCCGCCTTAGTGTTTTGGGTGTTTTAGAAGCCATAAAACGTTTTTCTGACGTCAGTTAGGAAACAAAAAAAATGCTGTCGGTTGTCCTTTAAATAATGTTCCAAATGGTGTTTTTCAGCATGAAGGAGGTGACACCAGTGAATCTGTGCAGCTCAACAGCTCCCAGGGTGACCGCTGGGTCCTGTGATAGGATCCAGGATGCGATCGTTTTCCTGGCTTGACATTAGCAAGAAATGCTAAAGTCAGCGATTTGATGCACCTCAAGTGGTGATGGTTTGGGGGGGAGGGGACGAACACACAGACGTCTTTGAATTTTTGTTTTTGTCCATTTTTATTTAGAGTTCTCGTGTATTTATACCAATGTTGTTTGTTAAAAGAGGCTTTTGTGACTTTTCTTACATACTGAAATTGTCATTTAAGTTGTCGCTAAGGTGCAGTACGATTCGTGGCCGCCGTTTTGGAGTGGCAGTGTTTACACACGTTACAGATATTTGGACGGTTCAGACAGGAAGTGCAAATTATTTGTTTGTTTTTAATCATGTGAGGTGGTTTTTAATAAAGTCACACAGACAATCGTATTCATATATTTTTATTTATATTCTGTTTGATAATTCTCGTTTTAACTAGTCAAATGCGATTTTTTGTAATCAGTTGATTTTTTGGTCATGCGCACAAAACGTTTCCCCGTGCGGCGTCTTCCTCCGCAGTGTGCTCCGCCCTCCACACGCACATCCCGTTCCTCGTACTGTGAACGTGCTTCGACCGTGGTTTAAACTTTGACAAGCTCTCCGTTGACTCCGAGGATTCGTCGCTTTTTTTGTCGTTGATTAACTTTTTGTGTGTGGAAACTGTGGAAAAAAATGACAACTTGAAAGCAATCTTCAGAATGACGAGTTTCAGTTCATAGCGCAGTAAGAAATAGTCCTTTTTCACCCCCCGTCGACGCTTGTTGTGATTTTTTTTCCAGGCACAAAAATGGTCATGCCCTTCCAGAAAACTCTCGAAAGTTTGCTAAAAAATATTATTTGGCATTCCTGTCAAATATGTGCTCTACGTTGTGAAAGTGTAAAATATAACATGGTTTTTGAATGTGTTTTCTGAAGCGCTAACTTTAAAGCCGCGTTCGAAGTTCTGTCCAGTGACGTCGCTGGCAAGAGCTTGTTTGGAGTTGGAAATACATACTTTTGCCGATAAATATAAGAAGAACGATTATTATGGAGTATTGTGGCTCCTAGTGGCTTCAATTGTAGGTCATGAAATACAGTCAAATGAAATGTCTAAAATGTCTCTCGTATTTGGATTTAAATGTGTTTGGAATGCGAAGGGATCACAGTCAATTTTGATGTTTTCCAGATTCCCCCCAGTTTCATCCCTGTATTCGTATTCAACTGGTAAGTTTCTGATTTCGTTATAAAATGAAGAAAAAATACAGTAAATTCACTGAGAGTAGATTAATCTTTGGTGTTTCTTGTTTTCTTGGGTGATTTGAAATTTAATGTATTATTAAAGGACAACCGACGCCTCCCGACAAGTTGTATCTATAATTTGTAAAATCACTTCAAATGACTTCGACTGAGCGTATTTTACAAAGATTCCATGGCATAGAGCTCTATTTTACCTTTTAAGTCTCGCGCTGAATATTCAGGAAGTCTTGTTTTCGACTTGATGGCGATGCTTGACGTGACGTCATGTCTGGAACGGGGACCCAAGAAAGTGACACACAATGCATTTTGGGTACTTTGGTCTGAAATCTTGGTGTTGATCCGTGTTGATGGCGAAATTAGAAGGAAAACACATAAATAATGCGATGGTGAATCGTTGTGTGTTGCACCGAGACTACTATTTAATACTAGTTAACACAAATTCCCAGCAGACAAATCAGCCCATTTCCAACAGAGCTTGGGCGCCATCTTGTGCATTTTCTGGGATGCTACATTGAATTCCAGACGCCTCAAAATGATACAGGACTTCTTTAATCGATTGCAAACATTTATGCTTTCCTCTTCAGAACTATTTGAATCATATTCATAACTGGATGAGTAACAAGAAAGCATCTTCTCCCAATCTGAAGCCATTGTTTTGATTTAGAGCAAGGCAAGACGTCGTCCTGACGTGACGTCACGAACAAGGGGGCGGGACTTTTTGAAACTCGCCATTCATTTTTGGGACACTTGAAGTCATTTTTATTTGTGTTTTTCATTTGACTAAAAAATATCAGCCTTCGTGTTTTGGGTGTTTGAGATGCTATAAAACGTTTTTCTGATGTCAGTTAGGAAAGAAAAAATGGTGTTTGTTATTATTCAAAGTGTCACCCTTCAGGTCCAGTAATCTCCAAGATGGCCCGCGGCTGCATCTGCTGCGTCAAATACATGCTGTTCCTCTTCAACTTGCTCTTTTGGGTAACTGCACGACTCTGATCACCGACCATCACGTGACCATAAAAAACAAAATGGTTGACGCGTCCGTATCTTTGTTTCAGCTGGGCGGGTGCGGCCTGCTGGGCGTGGGCGTGTGGCTGTCGGTGTCGCAGGACAACTTCGCCACGCTCTCGCCATCCTTCCCATCTCTGTCGGCCGCCAACCTCATTGTCACGCTGGGCACCATCGTCATGGTGACGGGCTTCCTGGGATGCCTGGGCGCCATTAAGGAGAACAAGTGCCTCCTGCTTAGTGTGAGTTAGTTGCATTCGGAATTACTTGAAAATCACTTGTTTGTTTCATATAATAATAATAATAATCATAATACATTTCATTTAGAAGCGCCTTTCGAAAGCTCTCCAGGTCACTTTACAGTCACAGGATAAGTTTTTCTGTGGGTGAGCAGCGGCAGCCACACGTCAGCGTTCACTCAACCCGGAAGTAACTCAAATAGAATAGTAAGACAAAGAGATAGAAAGCTAGCTCGCAAGCCAATAGATAGCTAAGAGCTAGCCAGATAGCATATATGGCATATAGATATATAAAATATTTTACAGTATATGTTTTGGATAATATTCTAAACAGCCTTGGGGTATGAGCACGTCCATTTTATCGACATTGCACACATGGTGTGCCAATTCCCAAATTTATTGGATTGGAGTTATCTTTATTCGTCTCGCGGTGGAGACATTTACATTTCACAGCAGCAAAGTTATGAAAGGAAAGAAAGAAGTAGAAAAACAAAATACAGGCGCTGCTGGAAAGGCAGCCACTCTCGCTGCGCCATCTAGAAGTCAAAAGAACCAAAATAAATAACAAATAATATGACAACACAAAGAGTTATTCATTCTTAAGCACTTTCTGTACCCTCTTTGTGACATGAAGCAATTCTAGTTGTGTTAATTTCATCCTGTCTACTTGATATCTAATTCACAACAGATTATTTGTTTTTTAGGTGTTCAATTACCTTACATGTTTCGGCGTATACTTCCGCCTTCATCAGAGCAATTCTAGATGAAAGAGGAGAGGATCAAAGTGTCCTTTTCACCAGTGCATCAAGGGTGTCATGGTGGAACGTTCAGGTCTACTACAAGCTAAATGTTGAAGAAAGCAAACACGAAACTTGTAAACTGTGACGTAGAGCAACATTTCCAAATTGGTTCGGGTTTTGTTTTTTCTTGCGGGGGTTGGCTATAAAGCGCTGGTCAGGCCTCTGACAATGTTTTTCCCTTCCACGAGGGGGCAGCATTTGCCTTTATGTCCATTTTAGCGCTTTGTTACAGCTTCAGCTGTTGTTGAAGCGCTATATAAATCAATATTTACATATTGTATTTTGTACCGCTGCCCCCATTTCAACCTCAGATAACTCCATGTAACTTAGGAATTAACTCTTTTTTTTTCCTGATGAAAGAAGAAAGTCTAAGGTTTCTTACGCTGAATTGAATGTTGATGTCGTCCTAAAACTCAAAATTCTGTGAGTCCTGCAATTTGAGTGAAAATGACAAAAACCCTGGCACTGGAGCGGACACATTTTGGTACATCGTCTGGCATGAGTGAGTGAGTAAAGTGCTACAGCTGTTGTTAAAGCGCTATATAAATCAATATGTATTGTATTGTACTTTTTATAGCGGCGGGAATTTAGGTTGTATTTGCATGATTCTAATTTGTTTCCCTCAAGTTCTTCATTGTCCTGTTGATCATCCTACTGGCCGAGCTCATCCTCCTCATCCTCTTCTTCGTCTACACCGCTAAGGTAGGATGATTCAGACGTCGCCCGAGGTTTCACTCCCTGGTGCTTTCTACTGTCTTTGTGACTGCTTTATTCTTCTATAGGATAGTTGTCCATGTTAAGCACTTTGTTTCAGCTTAAGTTGTTGTTCAAGCGCTATATATATAAATCAATATGTATTGTGTTGTATTGTCAATTGAAATTTCATCTTCCTGTTTGATGACTCGCAGGTGAACGAAAACGCCCGGCGGGATCTGAAGGACGGGCTGGTTCTGTACAACACGGACAACAACGCCGGCCTGACAGACGCGTGGAACGTCATCCAGGGAGGGGTAAGCCCACGCCGCGACGTGGATGAATCGAGGGGGGGGGGGCGGTTCCTCGTGACCCTCACTGATGATGCGGGCGCAGTGGCGCTGCTGCGGTGTAACGAGTTTCAGGGACTGGCACGCGGCGCTCCAGGTCAACACAGTTCCAGACAGCTGCTGCCAACTCGTTCATTCGGGATGCGGACAAAACGCTTCCAACGCCTTCTGGACGCGGGTTAGTCCATCAGGTTCGAATCCGGTGAAAGGTCAATTGTGAGGTTGTCATGTTGTGCTTGTTTTAGGGCTGCTACGAGAAGGTGGAGGAGTGGCTGGACGACAACAAACATCTGCTGGGCACCATCGCTATGTGTGTGCTGGTCATTCAGGTGGGCAACCATATTCGCCGGATGCCTTTGATTGTTTTTTTTACATCATTTAAAGGACAACCGATGCCACCGGACAAGTTGCGTCCATAATTTGTCAAATCACTTCAAATGACTTCTACTGACCGCCTTTTACAAAGATTCCACGGCATGTAGCTATATTTTACGTTTTAAGACTCGCGCCGAATATTCAGGAAGTCTTGTTTTTGACTTGATGACGATGCCTGACGTGACGTCACTGAAGGAACGCCCCTGACCGAGAAAGCGACACACAATGCATTTTGGGTAGTTTGTTTGGTCTGAAAACATCTTGTTGATGGCGAAATTAGAAGGAAAACACATAAATAACGCGATGGTGAATGGTTGTGTGTTGCACCAAGACTACTATTTGATACTAGTTGACACAAATTCCCAGCAGACTAATCAGCCCATTTCCAACGGAGCTTGGGCGCCATCTTGTGCATTTTCCGGGACGCTACATTGGAGTCCAGACGCCTCAAATTGATACAGGAGGACTTCTTTAATCCATTGCAAGCATGTATGCTTTCCTCTTCAGAACTATTTGAATCATATTCATAACTGGATGAGTAACAAGAAAGCATCTTCTCCCAATCTGAACTCGGTGAAGCTATTGTTTTGATTCTGGAGCAGGGCAGTTTGTGTGAAGGAGTATGCTGGCGTGACGTCACGAGCAAGGGGGCGGGACCTTCTGAAACTCGCCATCTCCGAGGTCATTTTGAAGTAGTTTTGGGACACTTTAAGTCATTTTATTGGTGTTTTGCATTTGACAAAAAATATCAGCCTGCGTGTTTTGTGTATTTTAAATGCCATAAAACGTTTTTCTGATGTCAGTTAGGAAACAAAAGACTGGTGTCGGTTGTCCTTTAATCAGCCATGTCGCTTTCAGCTCCTCGGCATGGCCTTCTCCATGACGCTGTACCAGCAGATCCACCGCGCCGGGAAGAAATACCAAGCCCAACTTTCAACTTAGAGAATGCAGTATGTACACACCCGCAGTATTTTAGCCTAAGCTGTTACCACATGCATTTATTACAATGCTTCATCCATTTTGTACCCAAAGTATTTGTTACAAGTGTCCTGACATGTTCAATTAAAGCACACAGAGCAAATTGCTGATCACAATGGCGGCCTCAAACACTCCATTTCTTCTATTCGTCCGTGACTCTTCACAAGGTTAGCGTCTGGTGGTTGTCGTAGACGATGTCACCCTTGACGACCACGTAGCGGATGAGCTCCTGATGTCCTCCAAGCTGGTAGATGAGATGCTCCCAACTGGAGACAAACAAATCTCAGCAGTCAGAGCCCTTATGTAATGACGGTAATCCCTCACGCCATCTTGTGGTGGTATTTGGGTATTTCAGAAGACACAAAAATACCACCAAAAAGTGAGTTTTCAGCAAATATACAGACACTCCCCAACGGTCGTTCGTAAGGTGAATTCGTTCGTAAGTTGCTTCAGTGCTGTATTTTGGATGGAATGTATGCTTACATAAATAAACATTTATTAAAATATATGCTCTATAAAGATACAGACACTCCCCAACTTACGAACAAGATCCGTTCCAAACGGTCGTTTGTAAGGTGAATTTGTTCGTAAGTTGTTTCAGTGCTATATTTTTATCAATTGTATATTTAGGGCTTATATAAGTATGTTAAAGGTTTATATAAATATTTTTAAGGCTTGTATAAGTAACCTGTATTGGTTTGTGTTGAACAATAAACATCGACTAAAATATATGCTCGATAAAGATACAGACGCTCCCCAACTTACAAACGAGATACGTTCCAAACGGTCATTCGTAAGGTGAATTTGTTCGTAAATTGCTTCAGTGCTATATTTTAGTACAGAATGTATGTTTGGGCTTATATTAGTATGTTAAAGGTTTATATAAATATGGTTTTAGCGAGCTAGCTTTCTATCTGTTTGAGTTACTTTCTGGATGAGTGAACACTGGCGCGTGTGGCTGCCGTTGCTCATCCATAGACTGTAAAGTGAGCTTGAGAGTTTTTAAAGAGCTTGAGAGTTTTTAAAGGGGCTTATGAATGACATTTATTATTATTATTATTATTATTATTATTATTATTATTTAAGGATTGTATAAGTCACCTGCATTGGTTTTTACTGAAAAATAAACATTTAATAAAATATATGCTCTATAAAGATATGTACATGTACAACTATGCACTGTTGTTCATAACTCGAATGTTCGTAAGTAGGGGAGCATCTGTACAGTTTATACTGTAAAATAGTGAAAAGTGTTTTTAAAAAGTTGTTTTCTGGATTTGGAACGAATGAACTTTTTTTACATTGATTATAATGTCAGTGCTGAGTCGGTTTTCGAACAAATCTGTTTTGAAACAGGTTTCTGGAACGGATTATGGTCGAAAACTAAGGTTCGTAACTCGAATGTCTGTAGCCGTTTACCGCGGTGCATCGATGACCAACAGGTCGCCGTGTTTCCCCGCCTCCAGCGAACCGTGCGTGTGCGATCGTCCCAGAGCGTAAGCGGCGTTGATGGTCGCCGCCGCCAAGGCCTCGGGCATGGACATCCTCATGTTGACGCAGGCCAGGTGCATGACGATGGGCTTTGGGGGGCGGGGGGGGGGGGGTCAGAAATTAGCTATGGCGCTCGGAAGCGGAGTCGGCGGGCGACCTACCATGGAGCAACAGTACGCGTTGGGGTTGAAGTCGCTACCCAGGGCCACGATCACACCCGCATCCAACATGGCTCGCGCCCGCGGTTGAGCTAGCCTAGCCGCACACAGGTTAGCGAAAGGATAAATACAGTGATACCTTGGCTTACAAACTTAATTGGTTCTCAGACAGATTGTGTAAGGTGAAAAGTGTGTATCCCAAAAATTAATTTCCCATAGGAAACCATTAAAATGAGAATAATCCGTTCCCATAAAACATAATTTTCTACTTTCTAATTTCCTAAGACTCAAAACTACACAAAATATACCTTATTTTATGTGCTATGGTATTATAGCTAAAGAAATAAACTGTGCTATATAATCAAGTGGTTTTATTGACCTTTGTGATGGTCGTTGATGGCTTGATGGAATGGAGTGACTGGTTTCATCAGCATTAAACACTTGATGAGGAACGTAGCCTTCTTCCTTCACCATCTTGAGGAATGATCCCTTCTCGGTGCTTTCTCTGCGATCATTTTACCTAGTTCCTCATCAATTGTGTTCTGTTTAGCTGGGTTGATAGCGTTTTGAATCAAGTGTACAGATGGCTTGTGCGGGTTGTTTGTGGAGCCTGATCGATGAGATATTTTAACCTTGCAGTCTGCACTCTGCCTTTGAACTATCAAAGTTGAAACTCACTGTCGTCTGTCTGTCTCTTTAATGTTTAAACCGCCTCCCCTCGCTGCTGCGTTCTTGACCAATCACGTGGCTTTAACCGACGACAGAGGACAAAAACAGTCGGCTGCCATTTTGTTGTTAGAAGAACTGGCTCGTTCGCGAACGACACATCACTCGTTGAGGCAGCTCCGCGTACGAAAAAAGTTCGTATAACAAGCTAAAGTTCGTATGCCAAGGTAAAATTTCCATACATTTAACGTTCGTAAACCGAAAAGTTTGTAAGCCAAAGGGTTCGTAAACCGATGTATCACTGTATAGGCAAAATTAGCATCAAAGGTCAAGTTGGCGATATATTGTTGCGCTATCTGTCCAGTTTTCTTTCCCCGCCCTCTTAGGATTTGCGTTTGTGTAACCTGAGAATGTAAGCCGTGGTCGGCAGCAAAATGGCCGCCGTCTTGGCGCGGGCCATGGCGGCGATGCCTTGATCCGTTACTTCCTCCAGATGACTGACAGCTAACGCTCCCAGCTCGGCCCCCAGCTGCAGACGAGATGTTTCAAGTTAAAAAAAGGCTCCATGACGGTCACCAATCGGAATCCGACCTGGGCGGCGTTCATGGGATGCAACTCGTCTCCGTGGAAGTTGACGTTGAGCCCCATGTCCTTGCCCGCCTGCAAAATCGCCCTCGTTGAGGGCACGTCGAAGACGCCCTCCTCGCAGAAGACGTCGATGTTATCCACCCGCAGCTCCCCGGTTGCCATGCGCCCCTTCAACGCGGGTAGTTGAACGCGCAGGATGTCCGCCGTGGCTTCCTCCATGGTCTTCCCTCTTCATGTGTGCGGCGGAGTCCCGCAAGGCATGTAAATAAGTCCATTTCTGAATCGTTGCATAAAGATTTTAAAGGACAACCGACGTCGCCGGTCAAGTTGCGTCCATAGTTTGTAAAATGGCTTCAAATTACTTCTACTGAGCGTATTTTACAAAGATTCCACCGCATATGTAGCTATATTTTACGTTTTAAGACTCGCGCTGAATATTCAGGAAGTCTTGTTTTCGAGTTGGTGACGATTCCTGACGTCACGGAAGAAACGCTCCTGACCGAGAAAGCGACACACTATGCATTTTGGGTACTTTGGTCTGAAAACTTTGTGTAGATGGTGAAATTAGAAGGAAAAAACATGAATAACGCGATGGTGAATCGTTGTGTGTTGCACCAAGACTACTATTTGATACTAGTTGACACAAATCAGCCCATTTCCAACAGAGCTTGGGCGCCATCTTGTGCATTTTCCGGGACGCTACATTGGAGTCCTGACGCCTCGAATTGATCCGGAAGGACTTCTTTAATCCATTGCAAACATTTATGCTTTCCACTTCAGAACTATTACTCATAACTGGATGAGTAACAAGGAAGCATCTTCTCCCAATCTGAAGCCATTGTTTTGATTCTGGAGCAAGGCAAGACGTCGTCCTGACGTGACGTCACGAACAAGGGGGCGGGACTTTCTGAATCACCCCAGTTCCGAGCTCATTTTGTGGCACTTTTGGGACACTTGAAGTCATTTTTATCGGTGTTTTGTATTTGACTAAAAATATCATCCTGCGTGTTTTGGCTATTTTAGATGCTCTCAAACGTTTTTCTGATGTCACTTAGGAAACAAAAAATGGTGTCGGTTGTCCTTTAAGTTGAAATGGGACATACTTGGGCACGGCGTGGGCGCCGCAATACGTGGCTGAGATACCGATGGGCAGAGTGCGACGGGCTTCCTCCATCACCTCCAGCATCTTCATCTCAGTGGGAAGATCCAGGCCGTAGCCGCTTTTGACCTCGGCTAAGGTGGTCCCGGCCCGCCGCATGCGTTCCAGCCTGCCGCTCAGCGAGGCCAGGAGGTCGCGGGCGCCCGCCGCTCGGGTGCGCTCCACCGTGAAGTGAATGCCGCCTCCCGCGCGGTGCACGTCCATGTAGGTGGCGCCGGCAAGCTGCGGTGAAAGTATCATTACTCCGTCGTCGTCGTCACCGTGGCGACCGGTTGGCCTACCTTCATGGCGAACTCGTGCACGCGGTCGCCGGCCCAAATTGGGTGAGTATGAGCGTCCACCAAACCTGACAACACCGTCATAGTTTCAATTCCCAAAGAAATTGAGGAATGGAAGTGAATGAGTTCATATATTTTCTAAAACCTTTCTCTATTTTGATATGATATTCTAGTTCCTCGCTAGCTAACCTACCTAGCTAGCTTTCTATCTATTAGCTATCTATCCAGCTAGCTAGCTAATGCGCATGATATTTTTATTCAAATGCAAAACACCAATAAAAATGACTTAAAGTGTCCAAAATCTGCAAAAAAAATTGAAACCGGAAGTGGCCAGTTTCAGAAAGTCCCGCCCCCAGTTTGTGACATCACGCCAAGACGTCTTGCATTGCTTGAGAATCAAAACAATGGCTTCAGATTCGGAGAATATGCTTTCTTGTTACACATCCAGTTATGAATATGATTCAAATAGTTCTGAAGAGGAAAGCATACATGTTTGCAATCGATTAAATAATTTATTCCATGCCATTTTGAGGCAACGTTGGGGAGAAACGACTACCAGAAAAGAGGCACAAAATGGCGACCTCCTGTAGCCACCTCCGTTTCCACAGGCTGATAAATTCCTTATATGGAGCTTGGGCACCCTCTTCTGGCGGCTTTTGGGTGCAACACACGGTTTTCAGACCAAACAATACAGCAAAATACATTGACGTGATGGAAGGACCGCTACAATGCGTCTTTTTTACGGTCCTTTAGTGACGTCACGTACAGACTCGTCACCAACTCAAAAACAACACTTCCTGAATATTCAGCGCGAGTCTTAAAGCGTAAAATATAGCTATATGCGGTGGAATCTTATTAAAATACGCTCAGTAGAAGTCATTTGAAGCCGTTTTACAAATGATGGACACAACTTGTCCGGAGACGTCGATTGTCCTTTAAGGCTTATTTCGTCGAAAATTATGTTTTATGGGGACCTGGAAACGGTTTATTCTCATTTTAATGGTTTCTTTTGGATGGGAAATAAATGTTCGGAAGACACACTTTTCGCCTGACACACACTTCCTGGGAACCAATTAACTTCGTAAGCTGAGGTATCACGGTATTGATTATTTTGCTCACACTTACCAGGCAAGACGCACATCCCCGTGGCGTCGATCACGCGATCGAAGGAAACGCACGAATATTTGGACTCGATCACATCGACGGGACCAACCGCTTCGACGAGGCCATCGCTGACCGGCACAATTCACAATTGAAATCATCAATATAACTATTTGTCAGGACTATCGGGGTATATATTTTTTTGCACTGAATACAAATCACCGATAAATATGAACAATGGTTGGGGAAAAAATATTGATTATCATGAATCGTTTTCCAGCTTGAAAGTGACCTGTCGACGACGACGCTTGCGTTTTGGACGATATGAACGTCGATGTCGCCGCCGTTGGCTCTCGTCAGGTATTTCTCGCCCTTATTGCAAATCACCAGCACCTGCCTCGCATTCTTCACCAGTAGTTTCAAGCTAGCTGTCGACATTTTGTCTCTTCGGAGAGCAGCCCGCAAGGTCAGTTATTCTGCTTTTTTGGGGGGGAGGGGGGGCTTCGGCAAATATTTGAGCAGCAGAGGTTAAAGTGCGCAAGGGGGTAGGAGGGCTTTCTAAACTTTTTAGAATGAATAACGGCTTCGCTTGACGCCCACCACTGAGTACCAAATGCAGATCGACGCAAAATATCGCTGAGCAAAGTGTGAAAAGTTTTTGATCAAATTTAACACTGACAGGAACTTTTTTTGGTTCAATTAATTTGCTAATCAATCAATGCAACTAATTATTATAATAATAAATTTCATTTATGGCTATCTCTTTGCTATCCATTTGCTATCTATTCGCTATCTGTCTAGCTAGCTAATGATATAGCTGGCTTTATATTAGCTATATGGCTATCTAGCTAGTTAGCTAACTGTCTATCTGGCTAGCTATTAGCTAGCTTTCTATCTATTTGAGTTACTTCTGGGTTGAGTGAAAGCTGGCGCGTGTGGCTGCCGCTGCTCACCCACGGAAAAACTGATCCTGTGACTGTAAAGTGACCTTCAGAGTTTTATAAGGCGCTTACAAATGAAATGTATTATTATTATTATTATTACTACTAATAGCTAGCTATTATTATATAACAAGCTAGCTTTCTAGATTTAGCTATCCATTAGCTATCTAGTTGGTTTTCTATCTATTTGAGTAACTTCCGGGGTGAGTGAACGTTGGCGTGGGTGGCTGCCGCTGCTCACCCGCAGAAAAACGTGTCCTGTGACTGTAAAGTGTGCCTTGAGAATTTTGAAAGGCTCTTATAAATTATATGTATTATTATTATTATTATTAATTATTATTATTATTAAGCGATTATTTATAAGCGACTTTCAAAACTCTTAAGGTCACTTTACAGTAACAGGATATTTTTTTCTGTGGGTGAGCAGCGGCAGCCACACGCACCAGCGTTCACTCAACCCGGAAGTAAGTGAAATAGATAGAAAGCTAGCTTGCTAATAGAGAGCTAGCCAGCGAGCTAGACAGCTGATAGATAAGCTAGATAGCCAGCCAACTAGACCGCTAATAGCTAGCTAATAGATAACTGACAGCAAATAGACAGCTAGGTAGGTAACTTGGTAGCTAGCGCGACTGTCATAATTTATGATGTACAAATGCTAAAGTGCATAAAAATAAAGACAAAAATAATTCTTGCTTCACATTTGTGAAACATGTATCCATTTTGATCAGTATCTTTTGGATGCCTTTTTCCCTTATTATTGCTGTCTATCTAGCTCGTTATCTGGCTACCTAGTTAGCTACCTCACTGGTTAGCTGGCTATCTATTAGTTATAGCTAGATATTAGCTATCCTACTCATCCTGTGACTATAAAGTGACGTTGAGATTTTGAAATGCATTAGCTACCTATTAGCTAGCTATCGAACTTATCCTGTGCCTACAAAGTGATCTTGAGATGCGCTTACAAAGGAACTGTATTATTATTGCTAGCTAGCTAGCTATCTAACTTATCCTGTGACTGTAAAGTTGAGTTTTTAAATGTGATTATTAAGAAAATGTATAAAACTATTCGCGATTAGCTAGCTAGCTTTCTATCTATTTGAGTTACTTTGGGGTTGAGTGAACGCTGGCGCGTGTGGCTGCCGCTGCTCACCCGCACATAAAAAATACGTAACTGTAATGTGACCATGAGCGTTTTGAAAGGTGCTTATAAATGAAATGTATCATATTCATCATCATTTGTCCCGCCTTCCCCACCCCAATAGCCTTTGAATTAAATTCCTAATATTAATTAAAACAATTAAAAAAAAAAAAAAAGCAAGGATCTCCGCCATCATCACAAATGAGTTTTATTCGCTCAACAAAATAAAAAGTTGGTCTCAAAGAGTACAAAAAAAATAATCAAGCATTCATTTAGTTTCACATGGTGAAAACACAAGCACACTTTTGGACTACAAATCACACCCGCAGCGTCCATGTTGGCTCATTCTCTCATTTCTCCGTCCTCCTCTTCTTCGTCCACACCTCGGATGTACAGAACATTGTTGCACCTGGAGAACATTTTGTATGTGTGTGTGTGTGTGTGGGGGGGGGGGCATTTGTCAGTAAGTAATTGACACTTGCTTTGATTCAAAACTGAATTAGAAATACCTGATCAGCACTTCCCCGAGATGACCCGCTAGCGCTCCGTCCACGTACTCTTCTGTGTTAGCCAGCTGCCAAACAACGTGACACTTAAAGGACAACCGACACCTCCGGACAAGTCGTGTCCATAATTTGTAAAATCACTTCTACTGAGCGTATTTTACAAAGATTCCACCGCATATAGCTAGATTTTACGTTTTAAGACTCCGCGCTGAATATTCAGTTTTTGAGTTGGTGACGATTCCTGACGTGACGTCACGTCACGAACGCCCCTGACCGAGAAAGTGACACACAGTGCATTTTGGGTACTTTGTTTGGTCTGAAAATTTCGTGTTGATGGTGAAACGTTGATGCTTTCCTCTTCAGAACTATTTGAATCATATTCATAACTGGATGAGTAACAAGCAAGCATCTTGTCCGAATCTGAAGCCATTGTTTTGATTCTAGAGCAAGGCAAGACGTCCTGGCCTGACGTCATGAACAAGGGGGCGGGACCACCTGAAACTGGCCACTTCCGGTTTCAAATTGAAGTACTTTTTAGACACTTTAACTCGTTTTTATTGGTGTTTTGCATTTTGACTAAAAATATCAGCCTGCGTGTTTTGGGTATTTTAGATGCTATCAAACGTTTTTCTGATGTCAGTTAGGAAACCAAAAATGGTGTCGGTTGTCCTTTAAACGCTCACAATCAGGTCCACTTTGATCACGCGTTATTCACGTCTCACCTGCATGTTCATGTAGCCGTCCACGGAGACAAGGTAGCCTTTGTACTCCATCCCCCACTTGAGCTTCACCATCACTGGCTTGCCCGTCAGGCCGTTCAGGAAGGGTTTGGGGTTTAGTGGTAAACTCTGCAAAAAAATGGGTCCATTTTCAACAGGGGATTGTTGGGACATCCAAAACTACAAATGATACTCGATTAGATCCCAATTTAATACAAAAGGTCGGACTGGAAGTTAGGAGTTGAAGTAACCGACGCGTTTGACTCGATCTTTCTACTATCTTTGTGACTATTTTATTTCCTGTATATGATATCTGTCCATGTGAAGCGCTATATAAATCAGAATGTATTGTTAGTGTTAAAACCCGCAGAAAAACGTATCCTGTGACCGTAAAGTGTCTTTGAGAGTTTTGAAAGGCGCTTATACATGAAATGTATGATTATGATTATTATTATTATAAAACGTTGGCATGCGTAAGTGCGACGCTTCTTCATTCATACCGTTGCGGTAATAGGCGAAAGAGCTAACGCAGCTAATTCCTAACCGGCCGTTGAAGATAAAAAATAAACTACCGAAATAATGAACCCGAATCCCTCATAGTGGAGATGATCAAATTGATCGGACTCACCATTTGCACTTGTTGTAAACGTGTAACTATTTAGTTGGGAGTTTTGTCGCTAGCTTTCCGGCACAAAAGCGCACACACACACACGCTCTGCCCGCCCAACCGGAAGTACTTAGGATCGACCTCTTTCCGGTTGGGTTGATTTTTTTTACACTGCCGCCATCTGGCAGGAGGCACGTATCACAGCAAAGTCTCGACTAGAAACAAGCGTCTTTGTGCATAATTTCCCCGAACGTATTTTATTCGTTTTTTTATCATTTCAAATAATGCACGGCGTACTACAACCTTGATCCGGGAAATTGTGAACCGAGCTTAGAAAGACCATTTTGGCTCAAATCTAGTTCGTCTTACTCTTAACAGCTAGAAGACAACGACAATGCTGCCGCCGATCGCTACTATTGTCACGGCAAACCAGCAAAGGTAATACTCAATCGTATTTTTTTAATCGCTCCGTACGATAGATTGATAAATGCATAACGTGCTCATGCGCGGTAAATTGTCTGCATTTCCGCTTGTGTTAGCGTTTTTTAATCATTTCAAATGTACGGCGTCCTACAACTTTTATACGGGAATTGTAATCATTCATAAGGGCAGCTGTTAGCCAAGGTTGACACGTATAATTATTAATGGCAATGAACACGTTTGATATTCAAATCTGAGACGGCGTCATTTGTTAATACGCTTGGAAGGAAAACAAATATTAATAATAATGCATTTCATTTCTAAGCGCCTTTCAAATATGGTCAGCGTAGTTGCTTTAGTTTAGACGAAACATTTTGAGCAGCGTGTTTCGTATCTATAGCGTGACATGTCAAAAATGGTAAATTGGTGTAATATGCTAAATACAAACACATTTCGTCCTCGTTATGTACCACAAAAGTACGCTAGAGGGCGAAAACTCCCTGTTTATGACCAAGATAAAGACAAACAAATCTGTTCCAACGTTTTATACCAAGAAAGTCCACTAGTGGGCGACATTTCCATGTTTAAAGCTCACGCTCACTGGCCACTTAAAGGACAACCGACGTCACTTTTTTGTTTTTTAACTGACATCAGAAAAACGTTTGATAGCATCTAAAATACCCAAAACACGCAGTCTGATATTTTTATTCAAATGCAAAACACCAATAAAAATGAGTTAAAGTGTCCAAAATCTGCAAACAAATTGAGCTGCGAATTGGGCATTTTCAGAAAGTCCCGCCCCCAGATCGTGACGTCACGGCAAGACGTCTTTCATTGCTAGAGAATCAAAACAATGATTCAGATTCGGAGAATATGCTTCCTTGTTACACGTCCAGTTATGAATATGATTCAAATAGTTCTGAAGAGGAAAGCATACATGTTTGCAATCGATTAAAGAATTATATGTGCCATTTTGAGGCAACATTGAGGGGAGATGTCTCACCCCAAAAAAAAGAGGCACAAAACGGCGACCTCCAGTGGCCACCTCCACTTCCACAGACTGATAAATTCCTTATATGGAGCTTGGACTCCCTCTTCTGGCGGCTTTTGGGTGCAACACGGTTCTCAAACCAAACATGTACAGCAAAATACATTGACGCGATGGAAGGACCCTACAATGTGTCTTTTTTACGGTAAGGGGGCGGTCCTTTCATGATGTCACGTCAGGAATCGTCACCAACTGAAAAACAAGACTTCCTGAATATTCAGCGCAAGTCTTAAAACGTAAAATATAGCTATAGGCGGTGGAATCTTATTAAAATACGCTCAGTAGAAGTCATTTGAAGCCATTTTACAAATTATAGACACAACTTGTCCGGAGACGTCGGTTGTCCTTTAAATAGGGATGAAAATCTCATATCAAATTGGGGCGGGAGGGCCTTTCTCAAGATAAAACATTTGACGGACGCACTTTTTATTATGATGCTAATAGTTCGCCTCACATCCTTAAACCTTAAATAACATAACCAACATATGCATAATGCTTTTCAGCACCACGCAGCACAGCAATCGGGTCAAAGCAGGTATATCTGCATGAATGGTCTTGTTCCTAAGCAAATTGTTAAAATCCTTAAAGAAATACTGTCGCCTGCAATGCCACAAGATGGCGGCAAAGCTTGATGAATGAAGCTCCTCAACTTCCTTCAACGTAGCTCCTTGACACCCTGATGCCACAAGATGGTACCAAAGCACTGCGTCCATTCGACAAAATTAGTCAAGTTTGAATGCTGTATGTCATGCATGTTAGTATATTTGACAATGAAGCTGACTTTGGCTTTGACTTTGAAAAAGGGAATTTAACTCATTCATTGCCAGACACGTGCAAAAATGTGTCCACTCCAGTGCCAGGGTTTTTGTCATTGTCACTCAAATTCCAGGACCCACAGAATATTGAGTTTTAGGACTATATAAACATTCAATTCAGAGTAAGAAACCTTAGACTCTCTTCTTTCATCAGAAAAAAAAAGAGTTAATTTAATTCCTAAAATATATGGGTTTGGGGTTATATGAGCTTGAAATGAGGGCGGCTGTCCAAAATACAATACAATAATAATAATAATAATAATAATAA
The DNA here is from genome assembly GCF_051943395.1 of Hippocampus bargibanti. Taxonomy (NCBI): domain Eukaryota; kingdom Metazoa; phylum Chordata; class Actinopteri; order Syngnathiformes; family Syngnathidae; genus Hippocampus; species Hippocampus bargibanti. Next base: position 7,680,270 of record NC_142755.1, read on the forward strand.
TAATAATAATACATGTAATTTATAAGCGCCTTTCAAAAAACTCAAGATCACTTTACAGTCACAGGATAAGTTTTCCTGTGGGTGAGCAGCGGCAGCCACATGCGGCAGCCACACGCGCCAGCGTTCACCCCACCCAGAATAACTCACAAAAATAGAAATCTAGCTAGCTAGCTCATAGGTAGCTCATCGAGAGCTAATATGTTTCCTGACTCAAATAGCTAGCTCGATAGCCATGTAGCTAATAGATAGCTAGCTAGCTATATAGCAAATAGATAGCTAGCCAGCTAGCCATATAGCTAATAGCTGCCTAGCCCTATAGCTAATAGATAGCTATTATAATGACATCACAAAAGAACGCTCTTTCCATCAATTTCCAGCACCACATCCTGAATTTATTAGCTTGATTCAAAAAGCATATCTACAGGAAGATTTTGTATTTTTATAATAATAAAAATACATTTCATTTATAAGCGCCTTTCCTGTATTTACATAACGGACAATTAGGACGGCAGACAAAAAAAAAATTCAATACATACATATTGGTTTATATAGCACTTTAACAACAGCTGAAGCTGGAACAAACAGCTAACATGAAAAAATGGGTAAAGCTGCTCCCTTGCGGAGGGGAAAAACATTACCAGAGGTCTGCCCAGTGCTTTATCGGCACCCAAGTAAGAAAAAATAAAATAAAAAAATGGCGCTCTACGTCATATTTTCAATTCCTGAATATTTGTCAATGGCAGTGAATTGTCACGGTTTGCAAGGTGGTGATGGCGGGTGCGGATCCCAAAAAGCAGGCAGGAGGCAGCAGGAGGTTGTGTTTGACAAATTGTATTAAAATAAAGTCAGCGGGAACAAAATGTAAAACATCAAAATCATCTGAACGGAAAAAAATACAAAGTATCAAAAGAAAACCAAGTGTAAAAGTGCGCCAAGGTTAAACAAACACAAGCGCAGCATACAATGCATGCGATTGCAGACAAAGCATGCAACAAACAATGAACCGACACCGGATGGTCGTGCCGGGAGTCCTTTTAAGTGTCACTGATTAAAACAACCAGCACCTGCAAGGCTGCAGGCAGGGTTGACGTCGCTCCCCGTCGGTCGCCAATCCGAACGTGGCGGTCCGCCACTGATCGGGACGACCGGCACCTGTGCAGGTGCGGGCGGGGCCGACAGCGCCACCCGTTGGTCGCCAACCAGATCATGACATGAATGAGTTAATTTAAAGCATCCGTAAAGGTCACAGAATATTGACATGAGCCAGTCTGGATTTATGAGAACCGTGATGTTCCTTTAAAGGGCAACCGACGTCACTTTTGGGGGGAGATGTCTCACCCCCAAAAAAAAGAGGCACAAAATGGCGACCGCCAGTGGCCACCTCCGCTTCCACAGGCTGATAAATTCCTTATATGGAGCTTGGATGCCCTCTTCTAGTGGCTTTTGGGTGCAACACGGTTCTCAGACCAAACATGTACAGCAAAATCCATTGACGTGATGGAAGGACTGCTACAATATGTCTTGTTTTCAGTCAAGGGGTGTTCTTTTAGTGACGTCACGTATGGACTCGTCACCAACTCAAAAACAAGACTTCCTGAATATTCAGAGCGAGTCTTAAAACGTAAAATATAGCTACGTGCGGTGGAATCTTTGTCAAATACGCTCAGTAGAAGTCATTTGATGCCATTTTACAAATGATGGACGCAACTTGTCCGCAGGCGTCGGTTGTCCCTTTAAGGGAAGTGCAAGGCTGGAGGAGGAGGAGCCGTCTTCATCATACTGTGTGTGTGTGTGTCCTCAGTTAGACGTACGGGGACGAAGTGCTGCGTGTGGAAATGAAAGACGCTGCAAGTTGCGGAGCGGCCGCACTCAGGCTGGACTTTCACTGGTCTTCCTCGTCGTTGACGCTGTTCCTCACGGGATCATGCTTCCTCCTCCCGCCGCCGCCGCCGCCGCATTCCTCCCGCTCCCCCTCCAACCGTCCACCTTCGCCTCAGCTGAGTGACACGCAGAGGCTGCACCGGGTTTGAACCCGCGTCTCCCGCCGACCCCTTTTTGATTGTCATCGCGTGTGCTTTTTTTTTTTCGCCGATCGCCTTTGGAGCGGTGAGCCGACATGCTGCGGCGACTTCTGCTGCTGCTGCTGCTGAGTGCGGCCGTCTCGTCAGGTGCAGGTCGCCCGATTCCTAAGCTGTCCGTCCTTTTTGAGGCTCGTAGCACTTTATGTCGGGAATCCGCTAGCGACGCATTGACGTCCCGGATGTAAAATGTGGCTAATATGTCATTGTGCTGAAATTGCTTGCAGTCCGGCGGATAAAAAAAAGTGTCTATTGGGCACAATGCGTTCCTCGGGTGACCTCTCCCCACCTGCAGACAGTTACATAAGTCGTGGACGGATCCGGTTGAACACAAAACACGGCCCCCCGGCGGCCGAGGTTTCCAGTCCCCCCCTAGCCGCAATTGTGTATTTCCTCTCGGATTGATTTCGGCTCTCAGTCGTACAGGAGTGGTACATTGATGAAAAGGTTTCTTCAGCCATCATCTGGACTTCTTTGAAGGTGTTGGACGTTTCGCTTCTCATCCGAGAAGCTTCGTCAGTGAACTAAAATTTGCTGGTAGCCCCGGCCCTATATGTGTATATATATATATATATATCCCTAATGTCCAGAGGTGGCGGTGCCAGATTACTGCTATGATAGGTCCGTTGGGGGAGCAATGCTAGTGGGTTACCTATTAGCTATCTACCTAGCTGGATGGCTGTGTATTGGCTATCTATTAGCTACTCAAATAAATAGAAGGCTGGCTGGCTAGCTAATAGATAGTTGATAGCTGGCTAGCTTTCAATCTATTTGAGTTATTCCGTGTTGAGTGAACGCTGGCGTGTGTGGCTGCCGCCGCTCACCCACAGAAAAACGTATCCTGTGACTGTAAAGTGACCTTGAGAGTTTTGAAAGGCGCTTATCAATGAAATGTGTTATTATTATTATTATTGCTTTATATTAGTTATTATATCTTTATATTAGCTATATAAGCAAGCTAGCTATCTGTTAGCTATCGATTGGCTAGCTAGCTATTTGCTTTGTATTTGCTATTTGTGACTGTAAAGTGACCTTGAGAGTTTTGAAAGGTGCTTATAACTGAAATGTATCATTATTATATTATTATTACCGGCACAACTTTAGTTCGCTGATGAATCTCTTCGGATGAGGAGCGAAATGTCTGATACCTTCAAAGAAGTACAGCTGAAGAAACATTTTCATCTTTCCTGACACACCTCTTTTTGTGTTTTCTGCCCACCCCGCCACCAGGTGCCCCCCCGCCGGAGTCATCATCACGCACGGGCGTGGCCCCGCGATGCGAGAGCCGCGCCTGCAACCCCCGCATGGGCAACCTGGCGCTAGGCCGCCGCGTCCTGACCCAAAGCGTGTGCGGCAACAACGGCACCGAGCGCTACTGCGCTTACAGCCAAGCGGGCCCCACGTGCGGCGCCGCCAAATGCGGCAAGTGCAACGCCGCCCTCCCCCACCTGTCCCACTTGGCGGGCGCCATGTCCGACTCGTCCTTCCGCCACCCCGACACCTGGTGGCAGTCGGCGGAGGGCGCCGACACGGAGATGGTCCAGCTGGACCTGGAGGCCGAGTTCTACTTCACGCACCTGATCGCCGTCTTCCGCTCGCCGAGGCCCGCCGCCATGACGCTGGAGCGCTCGCAGGATTTCGGACGCACTTGGCGCATGCTGCAGTACTACGCCCGCAACTGCAGCGCCGCTTTCGGGATCACGGAGGGCAGGGGGGCCGGATCGGGGCGGGACGGCGCCACCTGCACGTCCAAGTACTCGGGAGCGTACCCGTGCACTCGGGGGGAGGTGAGTCGCAAAATAATATACAGTCATACCTCGGCTTACGAACGCCTTAGTTAACGAACCTTTCGCCTTACGGACGTTAAATTTGTGAGAATACGAACTAGTTTTCGGGAAACACACGCAGCGCCACAATGAGTGATGTGTCATTCCCGAACGAGCCGGTTCTTGGAGCGCCGAACAAGGTGCTGGAAATGGCAGCTGTATTTGTTTTCCTCTATTCCCCGCCCCCATTCTTCGGTTAAAGCCGCCCGTGATTGGTCAAGATCCGTGGTCGTGGGGGGGGGGGGGGGGGGGGGGGGACACGCAGCAGTGAGCAGGGGGAGGAGTTACAGAAACACACACACACATACACACATGAAAGGGCGACGACAGAGCTTGAAACAAAAAAAACAAAAGTGAAAAAAAGTGAAATGGTGAGAACATGGATAGAAAACACTGTGAAATTTGGACTTGTTTCAACTTTATTGAGAGTTCAAAGGCAGAGTGTAGACTGTAAGGTTAAAATATCCCATCAATCAGGCTCCCACAGAACCCACAGAAGTTATCTGTACAATTTGAAGAGAACATACAAGCAAGGGAACCAGCTATTCATGAAGTTTCTAGTGTGTGCCTGCATCTGTTGCTGTTGCAATATCACAATTTCCAAGATCCTTGAGACAATTTTTGCAAAAAGCTCGCAACCCAACCCAGCTATTTAGTTGAAAAGTATGTTTTATGGGGAGCTGGGAACGGATTATTCTCATTTTAATGATTTCCTATGAGAAATTAATGTTTGGAATACACACTTTTTGCCTTACACACACTTTCTGGGAAGCAATTAAGTTCGTAAGCCAAGGTATCTCTGTACCACCCTTTGATTTGATTTCAGGGAGGGGTGGGGGGGCGATTGAATTCCGGAGACAATAGCGCCGGGTTTGGTTGCCACACGCCCGTCCTCGCGGGCCGTTATCAATACGCGTCGAGTTATTGAAACGTAATACGAGTAGAGGACGCTTTAGCGGTGCGTGTCCCACGTGTGAGCCTTTCGGGGATCTGATGAAGGCGAAGAATGGCTTCATGATGGATGGCAAAGGCGGCTCCCACGCTCCTATCTATGCCCATCGTGCACGTTTACCAGTTTACACCTCCAGTTTGTTTTTGGATTGGATCGGATTAGCCTTTATTGGTCTCGCAGCGGAGATATTTACATTTCACAGCAGCAAAGTCATGAAAGTAAGAGGAGAGGAAAGGAAGAAGTAGAAAAACAAAATACAGGCGCTGCTGTAAAGGCAGTAGTCACTCTCGTGGCGCTATCTTGAAGTCAAAATGACAAAAAACGAAATAGCAAATAACAAGACAACACAAAGACACTTAGTCATTCATTCTTCAGCACTTGCTGTACCCTCTTTATGACATGAAGCGGTTCTAGATGAAAGAGGAGAGGATCAAAGCATCCTTTTCACCAGTGGATCAGGGACATCATTGTAAAAGGTGCACGTCTGCTACAAGCTAAACGTTGAAAGCAAAACACAGAGCCGCAGCATCCATTGACGAAAAGAAATTGTCTCACATCTCTTGTCCCCGCGTAAATCTGCTTCAATTCCAAGCCGCGGCAGTTCCACATTCCATCCAGCCGCAGACCGTCCAACAGCACCGACCTTTCCGCTGAACAAAGCGGATCTGGCCGGCAATCTATTAGTTTTATAGCTAGTTGTCGAGCTGGCTATCTATTGGCTATCTATTAGCTAGCTAGCTTTCTATCTATTTACTTCCCGGTTGACGTGCTCTTACCCCAAGGCTGTTTAGACATACAATTGTTTGGAATATTATCCAAAATATATACTGTCAAATATTTTATATATCTATTTGGCATATATGCTATGTGGCTGGCTGGCTAGCTATTAGCTATCTTGGCTTGCTAGCTAGCTTTCTATCTCTTTGTCTTACTATTCTATTTGAGTTACTTCTGGGTTGAGTGACAGCCGGCTCATGTGGCTGCTACTGCTCACCTACAGAAAAATCTCTCCTGTGACTGAAAAGTGACCTTGAGAGTTTTGAAAAGCGCTTATAAATGAAATGTATTATTCTTCTTATTATTACAGGCGCAAAAAAAAAAAAGCACAATCGCTCCAGAGCTGTTGAGCGATGACAGTTAAATGGCCAAATCAAAAACAGTGCTGGAGCGTTGATGAAATTAGACACCTCAAGAGCTTTTTTTCTTTGTCCATTGCGAAAGATGACAAATTGGCCCAGATTGAACCTTCCCTCGGGCCTCACCCAAACATTGCCAACCGTTCCCACCCTGAGCGCTAATCATTAGATGCTAACACGGCGCTAAAGGTTTTTATTGAAATAAGACCGACGCGCACAGCTAGAATTTAAACAATGGGACCTTTAATGCGTCCCAGTCTGCATGGCCCCTTTCCCGGACCCCCCCCCCCCCCCCCTCCAGAACTGTAAGCAGATGTTTTGGGTACCTTATGAAAAAACATGGTGGTGTTATTTTTGGAATGGGGTTAAGGGCAGTAAAAACCCCACCGGGACATCTTGCGCATTTGGGCGTGTCAGTCTGTTGTTCGTTGCCATGGACAGGACGCGCTGTCTCGGGTCCTTTTGTGTCTCCCTGAGTGATGTTCACCCACCCTCCTCCTTTTTCTTTGTCCATGCCCCCCCGCCCCCCCACCCCCCAAAAAAAGAACCCCCCCCCTGCCTTTTGCAACAAGCGGGAAATTAATCGCTCTTACGCCCATCAAAGTTTGGGTGCCCGACAGTACACTCAGAATAATGTGAAGAGACACACACAATTGGGATGTTGTGAACCAGCGGCGGCCGTCGCCATGGCGATGAGACCCCAGAGAGAGAGGGGATCTTGGATTTTAAAGGATGTCCAACACTGTTGCGGTCTCGTTGTCGTGGCGATGGGACGCCCTCAGACTTGCAGATGTTGACCTTGATAGAGTTAACTAACCAATGCAATTTTCAAGTCAGGAATCATATTAGCTATCTAGCTAGCAAGCTGTCTATTACCTATCTAGCTAGCTAAAGAGATATCTATTGGCAATATAGCTAGCTAGCTAGCTATTTGAGTCAGGAAACATATTAGCTATCGAGTTAGCTAGCTATCTATTAGCTATATTATTATTGAGCGGAAGCCTTCTCTGAATGCATTTTATTTTGAAAATCCCCAAAACAGGTGATCTACCGCACCCTCCCCAAGTGGGAATCTCTGGACCCGTTCGGCCAGGAGGGTCAGCAGCAGTTGCGGGTGACCAACATTCGCATCCGGCTGCTGGAACGCCAACGGTGCCCGTGCCAGGCTAAAGTCGGCGCCGCCGAAGCGGGCGAGCTTCTGCCAACGCGCCATTTTGCCATCTATGACCTGATCGTGAAAGGCAGCTGCTTCTGCAACGGGCACGCCGAGCAGTGCCTCCCCGCGCCGGCTTACCGGCCCGTCTGGGACCGGACCAGTCATGTGGTAAGCCGACGAGGCCTTTTATGCTAACGCTTGCTCCCACTAGCTTCATGAAGCTTCATCAAGCACTTGTGATTACTTTAATAATAATAATAATACATTTCATTCATAAGCGCCTTTCAAAACTTTCAAGGTCACATTATTTGCTGCTGTGAAATGTAAATGTATCCACTGCGAGACTAATAAAGGCAAATCCAATCCAATCCAATTACAGTCACGGGCTTAGTCTTTCTGTGGGTGAGCAGCGGCAGCCACACGCGGCAGCGTTCACTCAACCCGAAAGTGACTTAAATGGATAGAAAGCTATATAGCTAATAGATAGCTTGCTAGCCAGCTAGATAACTAATAGATAGCGAATATTTAGATAGCTTGATAGCTAATACTGTAGATAGCGAATAGCTAGCTAGATAGCTATATAGCTAATAGGTAGCGAATACGTAGATAGCTAATACAGTAGACAGCGAATAGTAGATAGATAGATAGATAGCTATATACCAAATAGATAGCATAATAATAATAATACATTTCATTTATAAGCGCCTTTCAAATCTCTCATGGTCACTCTACAGTTGCAGGCTTAGTTTTTCTGTGGGTGAGCAGCGACAGCCACACGCTCCAGCATTCACTCAACCCGAAACTCAAATAGATAGAAAGCTAGCTCGCTAGCTAATTGATAACTAATAGCTAGCTAACTAGATAGCTAGCCACCTATATAGCAAATAGAGAACTAGCTAGCTATCCTGCCAGATAGCAAATGGAGAGCTAGCTAGCCAGTTAGATAGCAAATAGAGAGCTAGCTAGATAGCTAGCCAGCTATATAACAAATAGAGAACTAGCTGCGCTCGTCATCTTTCTGTTTCCCTCGTTACTGTCAAGCGGACGCACGGCGACGTCCTTGTTTGTACAGGAAGTGGAAAGGCAAAAGGCGCCGTCGGCAGGTTTAATGATTGGTGCAGCTTTGTGTTGGCAAGAACGGCGGCAGGCTTTGTGTTTTCATCGCCGGCGGGGCGTCGTTGATTGGGTAATGGTAGCGCTGATGAAGGTGCGAAAGCGCCACCGCCGTCCTCTTTTGCAATCAGTGGCAGGAAACAAGCGCCTCCGTCTATTTCCTCTTTTCGCTGGAGACTTTTTAGGCCGAGGCAAGCGGCTGCTTTGCCCTTTGTTTGCTTTTACAGTCGAGACGAAGGAAGACAAAAAACGTACGTTTGAGGCCTGAGCGGGTGCATTTTTGGTAGCCAGGAATGCACACTTTCGCTTTTGGTACCTTAAGCCAAGTCAATAACGTTGCACTACAAGGATATCTAGGACAATATTTGGGTTTGAAACCTCCCAAAACAATCGCTCGCTAGCCATGGGTTATTATGGTAGTCGGAGGAAGAAAATAAAAAGAAACATACTGGACGTATGTCCAGATCACACAAATACATACGGTCCATGTGTTAGCTTTGTGGCTAACCGGACTGCATGTATTCATGTTAGCTTTGTAGCTACGTTCGTGTTAGCACAAAGCTAACACAAATACATACAGTCCAGATAGCCACAAAGCTAACACGAATTCATCCAGTCTAGTTAGCCACAAAGCTAACACGAATACATACGGTCCAGTAGCCACAAAGCTAACATGAATGCATACAGTCCAGTTAGCTACAAAGCTAACACATGTACACATGGTCCAGTTAGTCACAAAGCTAACACGAAAACATATGGTCCAGTTAGCCACAAAGCTAACACACATACATACGGTCCAGTTAGCCACAAAGCTAATACGCATACATACGGTCCAGTTAGCCACAAAGCTAACACGAATACATACAATCCAGTTCGCCACAAAGCTAACACGAATACATACAATCCAGTTAGCCACAAAGCTAGCACGCATACATACGGTCCAGTTAGCCACAAAGCTAACATGTATACATATGGTGCAGTTAGCCACAAAGCTAACATGAATGCATACAGTCCAGTTAGCTACACAGCTAACACACGTACATATGGTCCAGTTAGTCACAAAGCTAACACGAAAACATATAGTTCAGTTAGCCACAAAGCTAACAGGAATAACTGGACCGTATGATTTTGTGTTAGCTTAGTGGCTAACTGGACCAAATGTATTCCCGTTAGCTTTGTGGCTAACTGACAGAGAGTGTAACATTCAGAAGAAAAGATGCAAAAAACTGAGTACAAATCAGTAGTTAGTAGTTGGCGATGTCATCTTTTTTTAGCGAGTGTCTGGCAATACTCTGGCGCTCCGCCGGCCATATCAAAGGCCAAAAAAGTCCCGCCGATAATTTGCCGTTTTATTGCTCAGCTGTTGCCACATTGAAAGGGCAGATATGCGACGCCGGCCTTTGTGTGCAATATTGCCTGCAAATATTTGCGTAGCGGAGCAGGTTTGAACAGTAAAGCCTCGCTCAAGTGTCTCCTCGGGCAAAAGAGAGAGAGAGAGAAAGAGAGAGAGAGAGAAAAGAGCGAGAAGAGCGGGCACCTGGACAGCTTTTGGACCAGCGCCGCTTACTTTTGGTTACGTAAGCGGCGCTGGTCAGCTTTTGTGCCACCCGTGCTGGCGCTCAAACCAAACAAGATGCGCGTCTGTGCACTTGTCACAACGTCGGGCACCCGCGCTGTCCAGGATCAACAATAAGTTCAAGACGGAGCGTTAGCTTAAGCGCTAAGCCGCTATCGGTCATGCTTCTGACCGGGCTTAGTCCCAGGAAATGAATGTAACGCTGTTTAATATCCTGCGGCCGCGTTGGCAGCGCGCCGGTGAGATTACCAAACAAGCCGTTAACTGCTAAGAAAAAGGGTCTGACGCGACAAATGTTCTGGTGCTTTGACCGTGTGTGTGTGTGTGTGTGTGTGTGTGTGTGTGTGTGTGTGTGTGTGTGTGTGTGTGTGTGTGTGTGTGTGTGTGTGTGTGTCTGAATGTTACATTAGCCGCAAAACACGAATACATATGGTCCAGTTAGCCACTAAGCTAACATTAATGCATACAGTCCAGTTAGCCACAAAGCTAACACGAATACATACGGTGAAGTTAGCTACAAAGCTAACATGAATACATAGTCCAGTTAGCCACAAAGTTAACACAAATACATATGGTCCAGTTAGCCATAAAGCTAACACCAACGTATACAGTCCATTTAGCCACAAAGCTAACACAAATACATATGAGCTAACACAAATACATATGGTCCAGTTACCCACAAAGCTGACACGAATACAAATGGTCCAGTTAGCCAGAAAAGTAACATGAATACACAGTCCAATTAGCCACAAAGCTAACACAAATTAATATGGTGCAGTTGCCCAATATCCTGTGACTGTAAAAGTGTCATTCAGAGTTTTGAAAGGCGCTTATAAATGTAATGTATTATTATTATTATTATTAAAGCTAACGTGAATAAATACAGTCCAGTTAGCCACAAAGCTAACATGAATGCATATGGTTCAGTTAGCCACAAAGCTAACACAAATAGTGTACATACAGTCATCATGACGTCTTCAGACAGCGTCTGGAGACAACGCACACACACACACACACACACACACACACACACACACACACACACACACACACACACACACACGGTGGTCAAACTAATTGGTCCAGTGTAACGAACGCCATTGCTGCTACCGCTCTCTCTTCAAAATGCTGATCTGCCTAATTCAATCAGATGAATTATGTAACCCCTCCAACACCAATTCACCAGACGATTATTTTCACTTGACGGGGCAAGTGGGTCAATAATCCACGCATATGCCTGATGTAAAAAAAAAAAAAAGAAACCGAGAGAAATCCTTTCCCAGCGTGCGTGTGTCTGTGATCCGAGGTGGGTTCAGCTGGAGGGCAACATTTGGGCCCCTCACGTGTTCGCCTCGAGTTGGTGACACGCCACGCGAGCAGCGTGGGAAACCGCGGTGGAGTTTAGCCACTGTACTTTTTTGGGTTGGTATGTCCCATGTTGTGGAACTGCGTGTGTCCCACATAGGAGTAGTTCGGTGTAACGCAAACAAATAAAGAGCTTCCTCAGATGCCCCCCCCCCCCCCATTCAATCATTATCCAGCATAGATGGCATTCCAGCTCTCAGGAATGACAAGGAGATTGTTATTGTGCTCTCAGTGCTGCATACTTGCACTCTTCTCATGCGCACACACACACATGCACGCACACACACACACACACACACACACACACAAGGGTTCGGACGGATTGGAACATGGGAAAAACCTGCTTGGCTATCACACTGACGTCTTTGTTGCCCCCCCCCCCCACTCCAAAATGTGTGACAGGTCCATGGGAAGTGTGTGTGCCGACACAACACGGCCGGCGACCACTGTGAGCGCTGCGGCGAGCTCTACAACGACCGACCGTGGCAGCCCGCCGATGGCCTGACGGGGGCGCCGCACGAGTGTCGCAGTGAGTAAAGATGACACAAATCCCGAATTGCGCACTGGTACCTGACCAAGATGGCTACCCAAGCCCACTATTCGCCCAGACGTTAAAATAATATGTGTATTTGTCGGCCATCTTGGTCAGGTGCAAGAGTCGAGTGTTTTAAAAATAATAATAAATTTCATTTATAAGCGCCTTTCAAAACAGTGAGTAGAGGCGACAGATATCCCGAATTGCGTACTGGTGCCTGACCAAGATGGCTGCCCAGCCCACTATTCACCTAGACGTTAAAATGATATGTGTATATGTCGGCCATCTTGGTCTGGTACAAGGGTCGGGTGTTTTGATGATTTGTCATTGGCTCGTGTTGCTCCATTCACAGTGAGTAGAGACGACACAAATCCTGAATTGCGCATCGGTACCTGACCAAGATGGCTGCCCAGCCCACTATTGGCAGAGACATTAAAATAATGTGTATTTGTCGGCCATCTTTGTCAGGTACAACGGTCTGGTATTTTGATGATTTGTCATTGGCTAGTTTTGCTACATTCGCAGTCAACACAAATCCCGAATTGCGCATCGGTACTTGACCAAGATGGCTGCCCAGCCCATTATTGGCAGAGACATTAAAATAATATGTGTATTTGTCGGCCATCTTGGTCAGGTACAAGTGTCTGGTGTTTTGATGATTTGTCATTGGCTAGCTTGCTACATTCGAAATTAACTATAGATGTTAAATCTTGCGACGACTCCTTGCTCATGTGTAACCCGCCTTGCTCATGTGTAACCCGCCCCTTCACCGCCACCCCTTCACCGCCACCCCTTATCCCCTTAGAGTGCAAGTGTAACGGACACGCTCACAGCTGCTATTTTGATTGGTCGGCGTGGCGGGCCTCGGGCCAGCGCAGCGGCGGGGTGTGCGATTGTCTGCACCACACCGAGGGGCGCCAGTGTCAGATGTGCAAATCCGGTTTCTACCGAGACCCTGGGCGACCGCACGCGGCCCCCGACTCTTGCAAGCGTAAGCACACACACACACACACACACACACATATGCACACACGTGTGAAAGAGCACACGCGCTTGGATTGCAAAAAAGGGGATTAGAGGACGTCAAGGACAAAAAAAAGTGCTGGCGTCACCTCCTTGCGAGAAGGTCCCAGTGCTTGACTCAGCACCCACTCATGGGGGGGGGGGGGCGTCTTTGAACATAAATGGCTGAACTATTCATACATGACCTCAAATGTGACCTCCTCATCTAAAGTGTTGACAACCTGTCGCCCGCCGACCCCAAAGTCACAAATCGAACACATTGGGCGCATCGTCTCCCGGGTCGCGGCACGCCGCCGGCGCGCTCGTCCTCATTCTCGCCAGGAATGAGGAAAAGTGCAAGCCGGGACGTGCTCAATGCCTTATGGGGCACCTGCGTGCGCGGCCTCCGAGCTTTGCCGTTTGTTTTCTGCTTTCTGATGGGTAAATAGCAACAGCGGGCCGGTGATGTGTGCCCCTTATCCGCTGATGAGATGAGTCTTAAGTAAACACCAGATAGTCATCTCTCAACACACACGCGGGCGGCGCTCGCTCGCTCGCTACATTCTCGCCAACGATTATCTAGCCGATGCAGCGCCGCAGGTATGTCGCGGCGTGTGTCAAAATGCACCAGACCGTCTCCAACGGAACATCCAAAATGGCTGTTGGGGGAGGGGGGGCGGTACGTGTGACTGAGGATAAATAAGATCAAGGTTGTGAAATCCTCTTGAAGGAATTTCCCTCCTTGGCAAGGAACATTTTGATCATACCAGAGTTGATGAGGGGGGGGGGGGGGTTAAGAAAACAATCTTGTCATGCGCCACACAAGCTGGTACACAGCAAAACAGCAAGCGAGTCATTCATACACACACATGAACATGCGTCACATGCCGCAGCCCATAATCTCTGTAGAACATTAACACGCTAGATAAGCACCTTAAAAGCGCATAAAATGTGCTTGTAAAGTCCCCCCAGAGGTGATATCCTGATGATTTTTATTGGCATTGTCTGCACTGGGATTGTATTGTTTATCTTCTCACGTTTGGTTTTACCGTGACGCGCCTGAATCGACGGCTAATTTGGCTAACTTTACACAGAATGGAAAAAAAACCCAAAAACTAAATATTTTGTCTACCTCCCGCCCACCAGCCTGCGACTGTCACCCGTTGGGCTCCGCGGCCGGCGACGCCCTCTGCGACCCGAGCGACGGCGGCTGCGTCTGCAAGCCCGGCGTAGGGGGCGCCCGCTGCGACAGGTGCATGGTGGGATACTGGGGCTTCCACCAATATGGCTGCCGGCCGTGCGACTGCGCCGGCGACTGCGACCCCTTTACGGGGGACTGCATACTCGGGTGAGTGCCCCCCCCCTCCCCCGTCACCTCCCATTGTGACCTCATTTGCCTGAAAAATGGTCTATTACCCTTTGAACTCAACTGTTTGTGAAGCTCCGCATCGATCAAACGGATATTTTCTGTCCCAATATTTTTGATGGGAGCCGAATAGGTGAAAAATGTGCATGTTGTGCCGCAGGGCGGATTTGTACAACTTGGAGGGAAACGGCAGCCAGCCCGTCAGGATCTTCAGAGCCGACGAGCTCTTCTCTGCCCTCCACTACTCGGGTGGGTGTCCACGCCACGCACATACACGCGTGGATTGCACTTTTTGATCATTAATGGACGCCGTGATTGACCACCCCCCATCCCCGGGGTGTTTCGATGATTTGTCATTGCTTACTTTTGCTACATTCGGAATTGACAAGAGACAATACAAATCCCAAATTGTGCACTGGTACCTGACCAAGATGGCCAACAAATACACATATTTTAATGTCTTGGTAAATAGTGGGCTGGACAGCCATCTTGGTCAGGTACAAGAGTCGCGTGTTTTGATGATTTTTCATTAGTTAGTTTTGCTACATTCGCAATGACTAGAGACTCCGCACTGGTACCTGACCAAGATGGCTTCCCAGCCCACTATTCGCCCAGACATTAAAATAATGTGTATTTGTCGGCCATCTTGGTCAGGTACTAGAGTCGCGTGTTTTGATGATTTGTCATTGGCTAGTTTTGCTACATTCGCAATGACTAGAGACTCCGCACTGGTACCTGGCCAAGATGGCTTCCCAGCCCACTATTCACCCAGACATTAAAATATGTGTGTTTGTCGGCCACCTTGGTCAGGTACAAGGGTCGGGTGTTTTGATGACTTGTCATTGGCTATTCCGCTAGCATCAAAATTAACGGTGTAAATTGAATATTTGGATCTTTTGATGACTTCTTCCACTATTATGACCCCCGTCCCCCGCAGAGAAGTGCGAGTGTAAAGAGAAACCACTGACCAACAGTAAACTATTCTGCACCATGAACTACGACTACGGTAGGCTGCACACGCATGACGCATCACCGCCGAAGCCCCCCCCCCCCCCCCCCCCTCTCGTCACTGACCGATTTGTGTTTTTCAGTCCTGAAGGTCAAAGTGCTTTCAGCCCATGACAAAGGCTCCCACGCCGAGGTGGAGGCCAAGGTGCAGAAAGTGCTGAGTCAGAAGGCCGAACTCCGGCGGGGTCGCGTCACCCTCTACCCGGAGTCGTGGACTGCCAGGGGGTGCACCTGCCCCATCCTCAATCCGGGTTGGTTTTCACCGCCTTATCGCGGGACCGTGTCTTACTTTTGATCGGTCGATCATTAAATAGGAGCCGCTGGTTGATTTTAACTGCGTGTCTATGGGTACCTGACCAAGATGGCTGTCCAGCCCACTATTTGCCCGGACATTAAAATAATAAGTGTATTTGTCGGCCATCTTGGTCAGGTTGTTTTGACGACGTGACCATTTTGACCACAACAAACGGATTCCCGATCGGTCCAAAAATCCGACGTCGGCCCAGGCGTGACTCCGGTGTCGTATTTGTGACGTTTGCCAGGCGCGGAATACCTGGTGGCCGGTCACGCCGACAGGAAGCGAGGACACCTGCTGGTCAACATGAAGAGCTTGGTCAAACCCTGGACGGCCGCCCTGGGCCGCAAAGTGCTCGCGCTGCTCAAGAAGGACTGCAACTGGTAGACCCGCACGCACACCTCAGACTTGTTTTGTTTTTTTGTCCCTGCAAAACGCCCTCCACGCCCGGATTATTATGACTCTGATGATCTCGTTACCTGGATTGACAATGGTGGAGGTAAAAAACAAAAAAAACAAAAAAAACGATCTCTCTCTATGCACTTTAACCAGCAAAATGGACTGGAATGGAACATGGACGCACAAAGATGCACGTACGCACGCACGCAGTCTAGCGTGTACGCTCGAGGCACGGACACACGCACGCACGCACACACACACACACACACACACATGGTGAGGGAGAACAAGCCATACAAGCCACTCGGTTCAAGATGGCGACCAATCGCCTCCAAACGTGAATGTATTCGCCCGAGTGTGTGCGAGGGGGTGTGTTGATGTGTGTTGTGTGTGTGTGTGTGTGTTGTGTGTGTGTGTGTGTGTGTGTGTGTGTGTGTGTGTGTGTGTGTGTGTGTGTGTGTGTGTGTGTGTGTGTGTGTGTGTATGTGTGTGTGTGTGTGCGTACACATATAAGAAGAATCAAATGAGGAGGTTTCGGCCTGAGCACAGTCCCAGTCCAGCTCTTGATGTTTATTTTTTGTCTTCATTTTAAGATGACTTTTCTTCCTTCCTTCCTTCCTTCCTTCCTTCCTTCCTTCCTTCCTTCCTTCCTTCCTTCCATTTGCTCTTTGTACAGTGTTATTTGTATCTCCATTGAAATGTTTTTTGTCACGTGACAGCCATTTTTTTTCAGCTTTCTGATAGTTTGGACTTTTTGTGGCACGACGTGGCGCCGTTTGCCATTTTTTCCAATGCCTTCATAATATAACTCTCAATGCACTGTGACTTTGAGTCACAAGTGGAAGTTTCATGTTCAACAAGTCATTTTTTTTTGAAATAACAAATTCTCTTGCCGTCGTCTCGTGTGTTGTTTTGATGTCGCAGCTCGCTAATCTTCAGACCTTGAAATTCTTCTCGGGGCTTTTATCGCCCGCCACTTTCTGTCCGGCGCGCTGAAGTCCATCCATCAGTGTCGCTCCCAAAACAGCCACCGCAGAATGTCGACAGTCGGCGCTGTTTCGGTTTCGGTCCTTCCGCGACGCGCTTTGCCTCAAGGGGTTGACGCCATCTTGGCTCGGATTGCCAGAGGTGAGCGACTCTTCATCTTCTACTTCTTCTTCTTATTTATTGTTTGTTTATTATTCAAGTGCAGTTGCATTTATTTTGCACCCCGCCCCACCAAAAAAAATCATTTTAATGTACGTATTTGATGATTTTATTCACTATGTATTAGTCTCACTTACCAATGTTTTTATATTAAAAACATTGTCCATTACCCAAATTTGTTTCACGAAACAACCAACTGTTTAACCCATTCACTGCCATACGTGCAAAAAAAATGTGTCCACTCCTGCGCCAGGGTTTTTGTCATTATCACTCGAATTCCAGGACTCACAGAATGTTGAGTTTTAGCATTACATAAACATTCAAGACAGCGTTAGAAACCTTAGACGCTATTCTTTCATCAGAAATAGTTAATTCCTGAATGATGTGGGTCTTATATGAGCTTGAAATGAGGGCAGATGTCCAAAATACAATGCAATACATACATATTGGTTGATATAGCGCTTTAACAACAGCTGAATCTGGAACAAAGCGCTAACATGGGGAAAAAGGGGGAAATGCCGCCCCCTTGTGGTAAAAAAAACACATTGCCATAGGCCATGGCCAGTGCTTTATCGGCACCCAAGCATGAAAAAACAAATCTATTAATTTTCTATTTGCTAATTATTAGCTATCTGGCCGACTAGCTAGCTATCTGGCTAGTTATCTATTAGTCATATGGCTGGCTGTCTAGCTGTGTAGCTGGCTATCTATAGGCTATCTAGTAGCTAGCTAGCTTTCAATCTATTTGAGTTACTTCTGGGTTGAGTGAACGCTTATCTAGATAGATAGATAATGATTATCTATCAATCAGTCTATTTTAATGGATCTTGTTTGTCCTTCCTGTCCTTATTTGCCAATGACTTGGAGGCTCCGTATTGTGTTGTATTCTTTCAGTTTCGTAGAGGGACGGCTCCCCCGCGCTGGGAATCGTCCTTGGTGTTAAGACACAACAACTCGTTTCAGCTGAAATGTTTTTCAGTGGAAGTGACTGAGAGGCGTCATGTGGCGGGAATTTAGCCCATCAGATGGACTCCCCCCCGGGCTAAAAATACGCCGCTGAGCTGCCTCCTCCCTCCAAGGAGCGACCATGCGCTTCTTAATTACATCCAAACACAAACACGCGCACCAGGAATGCTTCTGTAGCACGAGAGCAAGCCAGAACAGGGAAGGCCCATCCAGACATTGATTATTATTACTCAAGACCTGATGTTATCCCCCGCTCACGCCATATTTTTTTTTTTTTTTTCAAAAGATGAGCCAACATCACGTTGTAGGCTGAAGAAATTACAGACGATGTACTTGTAAAGCAGCACTTGGGCTTTCACTTCAACACTAGGTTGCGCCTCTCACACGAAACATGAAGACCCTCAACAAGGATCCTTGGGGTGTTCCTCGTGTTTGTTTCGATTATGCTCTTTGTTCATTAGTTGATATTTTTTACTGCCATTCACGAATGTATTCGGGACTTGAAAGTGACGTAGAGCGCCATTCCCGAATTTTGTTTTTTCTTGCTTGGGTGCCGATAAAGCGTTGGCCATGTTTTGTTTCTTTTCCGCAAGAGGGCAGCATTTCCCTTTTTTCCATTTAATGCTTTATTCCAGCTTCAGGTTAAAGTGCTATTAGCTAGCTAGCTTTCTATCTATTTGCGTTACTTCTGGGTTGAGTGAACGCTGGCGCATATGGCTGCCGCTGCTCACCCACAGAAAAAACTTATCCTGTGACTGTAAAGTGACCTTGAGAGTTTTGAAAGGTGCTTATAACAGCTGTTGCTAAAGTGCTATTAGCTAGCTAGCTTTCTATCTATTTGCGTTACTTCCGGGTTGAGTGCACGCTGGCGCGTATGCCTGCCGCTGCTCACCCACGGAAGAACTTATCATGTGACTGTAAAGTGACCTTGAGAGTTTTGAAAAGCGCTTATAAATCAATTTTTTTTTTATTATTATTATTATTATTATTATTATTATTATTATATCTATTAGCTATATAATCAAGCTAGCTATCTGTTAGCTAGACTGTAAAGTGTCCTTGAGAGTTTTGAAAGGCGCTTATAAATGAAATGTGTTATTATTATTGAATGTTTATGTAGTCCTAAAACTCCATATTCTGTGGGTCCTGGAATTCGAGTGACCATGACAAAAACCCTGGCACTGGAGTGGACACATTTTTGCACAGTGAGTTAATGTATTTTTGTATCCCAAAACTTTATTGACAAAAGCTTTAATGCAGATACTGAAATTGGCTCTATTTGCCCAAAATGATCTAACAGGATCGAATGTGCTGTTTCGCAAAGAAAAAAGGGCGGCAAAAAAAAAAAAACATATATCTATCTATATATATATATATATATATATATATACAGTGAGACCTCAACTTACGAACTTAATTGGTTCCCAGACAGAGTGTGCAATGCAAAAAGTGTGTATCTCAAAAAAAAAAAATCCCATAGGAAACCATTAAAATGGGAATAATCCGTTCCCGGGTTTCCATAAAATATACTTTTCAACTAAATAAGCCTTAAAACTACACACAACATCCCTTCTTCTATGTCTAATAAATGTGCTATTGTATTGTAATGAAAGAAATACACTGCATTGTATCATAAAGTCACTTTATTTACATTTGTGATGGTCATTTATGGCTCGATGGAATGGCGTTGGAGGTCGAAGGTCAAAGGGAATTGCTCTTTGGAAAGAGAGGCGAATTACATGAGGACTGTAATTAAATAAATAAACTGCGCTGTAAAAGAAAGTTTTATTGACCTTTTTGATGGTCGTTGATGGCTTATGGAAGGAGAGTCACCTTCCATAAGGACTGTTGCTAACTTAACCTCTGGTGCTGTTCGGTCGTGTGCTTCCGCCGAAGATCACTCCGCCAGCCGTGGTGGGTGTGTATTATGAAAATAGTGCTTATTATAAGGTCTTAATACAGTTTCATGACGATATATCGATTGTAAGACTATTTCTAAAAGTTTGTAATCGATTGACGTCGGCCTCCCTTTTGTAAGTTGAGGTATATATGAGGTATATATATATATATAAACATGTCGTGCGTACAGTTAATCGGTCGTTAATGCCACGCAAAAAAAATGTGTTTGGGAAGAGGAGGAGGACGAGCTGGCGTGTACTGACACGAAGGCCCGCGAGACACGTAGCCAGAAAAACATTACGAGTGATTCACAGGCAATGCGTGGCACATCAACACATACCTCTCACTTGACACACACACACACACACACACACACACACATGCACCTCTGTGTACATGTTGAATAAAAGTCTAAAGTCCAATTAATAAGTACAAGTAGTCGCATTAGCCAAGCCTTCACGCAAATTGAAACTGGTGACAGGAAGCCAAATGGTTTGGGCAAACACTGATAGGATCGCCTGTGCCACCAGCAGCCACCATTCCACCTGCGTTAGTTGCATCACCTGCACACACACACACACACACATATATGCACACATACACGTTTTCATGTTTTATAGGGACCACTTTTTGGATTACGGGGACTAACCTTTCCATATGACTTACAACTAAAAAAAAAAGTCAGGCATACACATACACTTACACGTATTCATGTTATCTGGGGACCACTTTTCGGCTCATCACTTATGGGGACCAACCTTTCCAAATGACTTACAGCTAAAAAAAAACACACACACACACACACACACACACACACACACACACACACACACACACACACACACACACACACGTATTCATGTTTTCTCAGGACCACTTTTCGGATCATCACTGACGGGGACCACACCTTTCCATAATAATAATAATAATAATGTCATTTATAAGCGCCTTTCAAAACTCTCAAGGTCAGTTTACAGTCACATGATATTTTTCTGTGTGTGAGCAGCGGCAGCCAGACGCGCTAGCATTCACTCAACCCCCTCATAGAAAGCTAACTTGCCAGCTAATAGCTAGCTTGCTAGCCAGCCAGATATCTAATGATTTATAGCTCTAAAAAAATCAGGCACACACACACACACACAGTCCAACATCAGCCTGATAACATCCACACATGCTATGACTCATAACCATGTTTTTATCACACATAAACATTTGTGACTTTTTTTTTATAACTCATAAACTAATTCACATTAATAAGTTTTAATGCAAAATGTGAATGTTTTCATGAGGTGGTCATGAACTCATTCACGAATTTACTCGGGAATTGAAAATGTGACGTCAAGTGTAATTCCTGAATTTGTTTGGCTTTTGTTTTTCTTCTTTGGGTGCCGATAAAGCGCTGGTCAGACTTCTGGCAATGTTTTTCCTTTCCGCAAGGGGGCAGCAATTCCCTTCTTTCCATGTTAGCGCTTTGTTCCAGCTTCAGCTGTTGTTAAAGCGCTATCTAAACCAATATGTAAGTATTGCATTGTATTTTGGACAGCCACCCTCATTTCAAGCTCATATAACTCCAGACCCATATCATTTAGGAATTAACTCTGTTTTTTTTCCTGATGAAAGAAGCGAGTGCTTACGCTGCATTGAAGGTTTATGGATAGTCCTAAAACTGAATATTCTGCGGGTCCTGGAATTCGAGTGAAAATGAACAACAAAAACACATTTTTGCACGTCTGGCAGTGAATGAGTTAAATGTATCACTAAGTTCGTTAAATGTATCACCATTGTCTAGGAGTGAATGGTGACCCCCCCCCCCCCCTCCCCAGTGGCATCTCAGGCCACCCTTCTATGGTTGTTTGCAGGGACGTCATGATGCCCAACCCGAGTCAGAGGGAACCCGCCGAAGGTGTCCACGAATTCGCATAGCTGCAGTTTAACGGTGTAACAGTGCCATCGTGTGGACAAAGGGTAACATAGCACTTTTTTTTGTCTTCCGGGTTCGGATTCGCTCTTGCTTCGTCCGTAAGAGGGCATTATATCCCATATTCACATACCTACTCTAATTCACTCAAAGTATTTAATTACATTATATTATTTTCATTTCGCGTTTGTATGTATGTCAATATGAATAATATATCATAGGCCAGGTCCTCAACTTAACTCATTCATTGCCATTCACAAATTTATTCGGGAAATTGAAAATACTGTATGACGTAGACCGCCATTCCTGAATTTGTTCGGGTTTTGATTTTTAATACTTGGGTGCAGATAAAGCGCTGACCATGGCCTCCGGCAATGTTTTTTTTTTCCTTTCAAGGGGGCAGGTTTCCCTTTTTTCAATGTGAGCGTTTTTTCCAGCGTCAGCTGTTGTTAAAGCGCAATATAAACCAATGCGTATGTATTGCATTGTATTTTAGACAGCCGCCCACATTTCAAGCTCATATAACTCCAGACACATATAATTTAGGAATTAACTCTTTTTTCGAATGAAAGAAGTCTCAGGTTTCTTACGCTGGAGCTAGTGAATGTTTATGTAGTCCTAAGACTCAATATTCTGTGGGTCCTGGAATTCAAGTGACAATGACAAAAACCCTGGCACTGGAGTGGACACATTTTTTGACATCTGGCAATGAATAAATTAATATTTAATAATAATATAATAATAATACATTTCATTCATAAGCACCTTTCAAAACCCTCATGGTCACTTTAAAGTCACAGGATAAGTTTTTCTGTGGGCGAGCAGCGGCAGCCACACGCGCCAGCGTTCACTCAACCTGGAAGTAACCCAAATAGATAGAAAGCGAGCTAGCTAGCGAATAGATAGCTAATAGATAGCTAGCTAGATAACCAGCCAGCTAGATTGCCAATAGATAGCCAGCTTGATAGCTAGGCAGCCAGATAGCTAACAGTCAGCCTACAGATAGCTAGCTAGAAAGCCAGCCAGCTATATAGCCATGTAGCTAATAGATAGCCAGCTAATAGACAGCCAACAGATAACCAGCAAGCTAGATTGCCAATAGATAGCCAGCCAGCCAGCCAGAGAGCTAACGGTCAGCCAACAGATAGCTAGCTAGATAGCCAGCTAAATAGCCAGCCAGCCAGCTAGATAGCTAATAAAGCCAATGGACAGTTTTGGACCAAAATATATCATAAATTCTGAGTGTTGTACCCCCTGGGGGCTTCTGGGAAATTCCCACATCGGAATTCCCCCCACACTAGTCATCTCCATCCTTGGTCTTAGGCGGCGGTTGCCATAGCGACATGTATCAAGGCCTCGATAAGGATCGCAAAGATTTCATTTGAGGCCTTTTAAGGTCCGCAAAGCCGTTGCGCAACATCAGGGCGACGCAGGTGCTGCCACAGGAAATGTCGCTTTCACAATAAGAGCGTGACGTGAGACCCGAGGGGGAAGCAGAAGGGATTCAAAACATGTCTGGGTGGTGTGTGTGTGTGTGTGTGTGTGTGTGTGTGTGTGTGTGTGTGTGTGTGTGTGTGTGTGTGTGTGTGTGTGTGTGTGTGTGTGTGCAAGTGGCGGCGTGTGTTGTAGGCAAGTTCCGCCACGTTTGGGACGATGCCGGCAACCACCGCTGACCTTTGCTTGTTTGCGTTATACTTCAAGAATGTGGAAGGAACGCAGGTGGGGAGACGCACCTTTTTTAGGACTGCTCAGTCGGTCGGTCGGTCGGGGTGGGTGGTGGCAAACACATTTTCTCGATGCTCGAATGTGTCTAAATACCCTTGGAACACCGCGCGCTCTCTTCCAAGTCATACTCCCCTACTTACGAACATTCGAGTTACGAACAATGGTACATACAAACATTTTTGTAGTAACATATGTATTATTATTTCCAGTTGTACATGTACATATCTTTATAGAGCATGTATTTTATTGAATGTTTATTTTTCAGTACAAACCAATACAGGTTACTTATACAAATCTTAAACATACCTATATAAGCCTTAAATATACCGTACATGCCATGCAAAATACAGACTCTTCCCTACTTACGAACATTCAAGTTATGAACAACGGAATATACGAACATTTTTGTCGTAACGTGTAGTATTTTGTCCAGTTGTACATGTACATATCTTTATTGAGCATATATTTTATTAAATGTTCATTTTTCAGTAGAAACCAATACAGGTTACTTATACAAGCCTTA
Source organism: Hippocampus bargibanti (assembly GCF_051943395.1). Classification (NCBI taxonomy): domain Eukaryota; kingdom Metazoa; phylum Chordata; class Actinopteri; order Syngnathiformes; family Syngnathidae; genus Hippocampus; species Hippocampus bargibanti. Next base: position 7,704,254 of record NC_142755.1, read on the forward strand.
AACATACTTATATAAATCTTAAACGTAGTACTTATATAAGCCTTAAACATACATTCCATACAAAATACAGACGCTTCCCTACTTACGAATATTGGAGATATGAAGAATTGTACATATGAGCATTTTTGTAGTAACATATGTAGTATTCTCACCACTTGTACACGTACATATCTTTATGAAGCATATATTTTATTAAATATTTATTTTTCAGTACAAACCAATACAGGTTACTTATACACGCCTTTGACATATCTATATAAATCTTAAAAACATTCTTATATAAGCCTTAAACATACATTCCATACAAAATACAGAGGCTTCCCTACTTATAAACATTTGAGTTTTGAACAACTATACATACGAACATTTTTGTAGTAACATATCTCTCCAGTAGTACATATCTTTATAGAGCATATATTTTATGAAATGTTTATTGTTCAGTACAAACCAGGTTACTTATAAAAACCTTAAACATATTTAGATGAACCTTAAACATACTCATATAAGCCTTCAACATAGATTCTATACAAAACTGAAGCAACTTACAAACAAATTCAGCTCACGAACAACCGCTCAGATTGTATCTTGTTCGTAACTTGAGGAGCGTCTGTATAGACGCTAACGAAAACTACTATCACGTATGTGCTTGCACGCAAGGGAGCAGTGAATAGGGATAAAACAAAATGTGTAAGTGCTCTTGTTTAATAGGACACTTCCTGTTTCCCGCCAGGCCAGTACGGACCTCCGCTGCCCCCAACAAAGCCACTCTCCACAAGGGATGTTGACCTCAAATATTATTATTATTATTATTTTTTGCTTCATGCAATGGGAACAATATCGGCCACTTAAAGGTCATCAATTGAGTGATTGATGACCTTTTGACAATGATGATGATGCTAAATGAATTGGATGTCATGATATTGAAGCTGGCGTTGGTGCACGCGCGTCCCCTGCAGCAGCTGTCCTTTAGCCTCGGGAAAACTTCAAAACACTCGTAGGACGACAGAAGACCCGAAAGGTCATGAGCGCGGCGAGCGTGTGCGCGGGAGGCCCGGCCGGGGCGACACATGACAGACGCCCACGCACGGTCTTCGAAGCCGAGCACATCACGAAACGCATCATCAATGCAGAAAGTCCCAAGATGGCGCCCGAGTAGGCAGTTGTCAGCATGACAACTGCTGAGCGGTGGCGCCTTTTGGGTAGCGGGAATGTGTCAGCACTGTTTTTCATTGGGAGGAACGTCGGTGCCGTTGCTGGACAGCTCTGGGGCGATTGTGCTTTTTTGCGCCTGTAATAGGCTGCGTTTTCACAGCCCTGCTTTCTTCAGCAGAAAGGTCGGTGCTTTTGGACAGTGTCACGTGGAACTGTCGCGGCTTGGAATTGAAGCGAATTTACGTAGATCAGGAGATGTGAGACAATTTATTTTCGTCAGTGGATCCTACAGTTTCGGGTTTGCTTTCATTATTTAGCTTGTAGCAGACGTGCACATTCCACCATGATGTCCTTGTTCCACTGGTGAAAAGGATGCATTGATCCGCTCCTCTTTCATCTAGAACCGCTTCATACAACAAAGAGAATGCAGAAAGTGCTGAAAATTGAATGACTAGTTGTTGTTTTGACTTCAAAATGGTGCCGCGAGAGTGGCTGCCTTTACAGCAGCTCCTGTATTTTGTTTTTCTACTTCCTTTCCTTTTCTCTTCCTTCCATAACTGCTGCTATGAAATGTCAATTTTCTCCCCTGCGAGACTTGTAAATAATAATCATCATAATAATTAATAATAATAATACATTTGATTTCTAAGCGTCTTTCAAAACTCTCAAGGTCACTTTACAAGCATAGGATAAGAACATTTTTTTTCTGCGGGTGAGCAGCGGCTGCCACACGCGCCAGCGTTCACTCAAGTGTACACCACTAACTCAAATATAAAATAGTCATTGGTACAATAACATTCAAATAAAGTAAAACTACTCAGCATTTAATGTCAATGCTCTGATCTTACCATGAAATGGGCATCCTTTTCCCTTCATTTCTAAACGCTATATATGGCGTATAGGAGCTGCCTTTACGGCAGCTCCTGTATTTTGTTTTTCTACTTCTTCCACAACTCTTCTACTGTGAAATGTCAATTTTCACCACTACGAGCCTCATAAAGGCTAATCCAATACAATCCGTTCCAACAACCTTGAGGACTGTTGAACAATTAGACGGACTCTGGTTGGCCTCGGAGGAGATGCGCAGATGTTCACCGCTACGCTAGGTGGCTCCATCTGCCCCCCCCGAGTCCAAGACGGGCGACGCGCTTCAATGGCGGCACAAAGGCCCAAACTGTCAGCGTGTGATATACGATGACGGCGTCGTTTTGGGGAATTTACAAGCCGGAGGCGCCGCGAAATGTTCTGCGGCCTTGGTGAGTCCATTCAGGACGCCCATGTGATTTAGTTCCCCTGTCGGGAACGCACAAAAGAGGGTGTTAGCGTTACAATAGGCCAAATCCAAGAGGTGGGGGCAAAATTGCACCGCTGTGGTTAGAAAAAAATGGATAGTTTGAACTGCATGTAAAAATCTGAATCTGAATCATTTTTATTGGCCAAGTATGTACAACAAACAAGGAATTTGACAATGGTAGAACACACTACACTAGCTATCTATTGGCTATCTGGCTGGCTACCAAGCTAGCTAGCCATTTGCTATGTATTTGCTGTCTGGCTGGCTATCTAGCTGGCTATCTATTAGCTAGATAGCTAGCTAACTGTTAGCTAGCCATTTGTTAGCTTTCTATCTATTTGAGTTATTCCGGGTTGAGTGAACGCTGGCGCATGTGGCTGCCGCTGCTCACCCACAGCAAAAAACTTATCCCGTGACTGTAGAGTGACCTTGAGTTTTGAAAGGCGCTTATAAATGAAATGTATTTTTATTATTATTATTGTTGTTGTTGTTATTAATAATTTTTTAAGACATGTACTATACAGTTATATTTGCGGTACTGTTTAGAGTTAATGGTGACGGACGGAGTGAGAAGGTGTTAGTCCTAAATGGAAACCTTTTTGAGACTGTAAAATTGTTTAAAAAGTGCTTTGTAAACGTTTTTTTCTAGACTTGGAACGGATTACATTTTTTTACATTGATTATAATGGAAAGTGATGTTTCGGTTTTTGAACAAATCGGTTTTCAAACAGGTTTTTGGAGTGGATTATGGTCAACAACCGATGTATCACTGTACATCATTTAAAGTTTTTTTTTTTAGTTCTGGGTTGAGTGAACGCTGGCGCGTGTGGCTACCACTGCTCACCCGCAGAAAAAATATCCTGTGACTGTAAAGTCTCCTTGAGAGTTTTGAAAGGCGCTTATTAATGAAATGTATTATTATTATTATAAAAGTCTTCTGGATTTGATGCGCAAATTTATCGGTAGCGCTTGCCTGAGCGAAGTTGCTGGAAAAGGTGGTAGCCAGCGTGCGGAGGGTCCAGTCGGATTTTCCGTCCTCTTGTCTTAATTTTTGCAGTGTGGGTACTGCGTTGTCAATGACATTGAATGACGCTCCTATAACGTCCACCCGAGAACATCCCTCTTTTGGCATAATAATAATAATAATAATAATAATAGTATTTCATTCATTAAAAAGCACCTTTCAAAACTCTCAAGGTCACTTTACAGTCACAGTTTTTCTGTGGGCGAGCAGCGGCAGCCACACGCGCCAGCGTTCACTCAACCCGGAAGTCAAATAGATAGAAAACTAGCTAGCTAGCCATTATATAGCTAATAGCTTGCTAGTTAGATAGCTAGCAAGCCAGGTAGATAGCTAGATAGCTTATAAATAGCTAGCTAGATATCCACCCTCGGCCCATCCCTCCTTTTTCTCTAGCTAGCCCGCTATCAGCGTTCAAGTCTCTCGAGTCGGAGACCGGAAGTGAGGCAGGAAGTCCGTCAACAACACAAACGGGAGCATTAGCTCAGGAGAACAATGGGCTCGCGTATCTCTGCTTGCTCCTGACGCACAACCGGCATCATCATCATCATCATCATCATCATCATCATCATCATCATCATCATCATCATCATCATCATCATCATCATCATCATCATCATCATCTTCGACTCCGTCCAAAATGAATCACAGTTCAAGCAAAGTCTCGCTTGTCTCTGTTTAGCACACGCGTGTATCGATCACGCTAATCATCGCGTGGCCGCAATGGACTGGAAGTGTGCAAAGTTATTCGTATTGATCACAGCTGGGAGACCATCAATCACATACACACGCGGAGAGCGATAACAACAGCGCGAGTTCAATAATAGAGCCGAAGCCGAGTGGGGTGGGGGGTTATGTGCTGTCAGCGCTCGTATTTATTTGTCTCGGTGATTAAGATCATGCGGAGTGTCCTTTTAAGGTTCGAAGTTCGCACGAAAGGAGGTCGAAGCACTTCAGTTCACTTCCCTTTTTTTAACACACACTTGAGGTGACAAAATGGCCAAATGAGATGAATTATTAACAAAGAATTCTCCCTGAGAGATCACGTTACGCTCAGCACGCTAATTAGTTTCATTATTGTTGAAGCCCACGAGTATTAATGATTCAGGACACAAAACCGCAGTTGCAGGAAACCAGCTGGACGTTCTGTTGACACAAATAGAAGCAGAAAATGACGTCGTGATAAAAATCTAACCTTATTTTTCTCCTTGTCCCCCAAAAATAAATGAACATTTTTTATGTAATATAATATATATTTAAATATCTAAAATAGCAGAAAACCTAAAAAAACCATTACAATTAATATAATTAAAATAATAATAAAATAATGACGATTTTAAAAAACTAATGATGTTGTTGTACTTGTATTGAAAAATAATCGCAATTGAATGTTGGCCGTGAAGTACATTTCAGCTTTAATTATTTTTAAACCTTTATCAAAACCAAATGTCCAACATTCGTATTTATTTGTATTTTATTATTTTAATTTAATTAGTTACTTCATTAATTTTAAATTTCAAGCTTCTGCTTCTACGTACTATTATTTTTTTTTTTTTTTATCGATTCATAAATATCTCTTCTGTTCGCCGGGTTCAGCAGTGTGTCTGATTTGCATGGCCACACCTCCCTATCTAGCACTCGGCGGGCGGGGCTTACGCGAGTCCCTGTAGTTTCTGCAGTTGCAGCCGCCTTGTGTACCGTCAGCCACGGCGACGGGCTGTCGCGGTGTGTTACCACACTGTCACATCACCATCCCTTCCCTTCTTCGTTTAGTCCGGCATCTTTTTTTTTGTTTCGAACCAAGCGAAGCTTTTAAAAGCCTCACGACTGGGAACACCGTCGAGCCGAGACAATGTCCGGAGCCGGCGGAGCAGCTTCGGGCAAAAGTTTACCACAAGTACCTCGTCGACGCTAATATGGTAAGCTTGTCGATGTTTTTTTCTCCCCAAAAAGTTGACCGAAACGAACCGCACCGTTGTGCAATGCCAGGTGAATTCTTTGCTAATTTGCATGACAATTGACTGAAAACAAATCTCGTCACTTTAATTGGCAGCGATAATCGATTTGACGACATTTTGTGTGGTATGTTGTCATGAAATCTAAACAAAGTACCCGTGTGACACATTACTCACTCGACACTTTTATAGAACCGCAAATGTGTGTCACCTTCCTAAAAACCAGCCACCACTTAGCGTGCCAGACCCCTTTGTTAAAATGACTTTGGTCACGTGAGTCAAGGTGATAATAATTATAATATGAATGCTAATAATAATGAGTGACTTTCATTCTTGGCGACAAACTAGAATACTTGACACTTGTTTTTTTATTTTACGGCGTAGAACGCAAATCTATGATATTTGCTCAAGACTCTGAGCTTTTATTTTGAAAGGGAGTCCATCTTGTTTTTTTTTTTTCATCCACACCAGCCACTTTTCAAACAGCCATTTTTCTAAATGGAATATAATCGGACAGTCTGAACTCGATTGTCAGTGATGGGGGTTGTTTGTTTTGTGAGTGCGCAGGCATAACAGAGTCGAACAGGTTTGCCGAGTGCACACGTAATGACTCAGATGGCTTCTTTGCCGTAAATCACAGGTTTCAAAGTCAAGGCCCACAGGCCAAATCCGGCCCACCACATCATTTTTTTCAGCCCGCGAAAGCAAATCAAACTTGTTAAATTCCATGACGATTGCTAAAATCTGAGCCAAAATTTCATATTTGGGTCAGTCATTTTCTTGACTTCAGATTTGAAAACGAGTTATTCATTAATTTGCTGTGTGCTCTATATGTAATATTTGAAGGGATTTAAACATTCTAATGGCTTCCCCAAATTCATAACGGCCCTCGAGAGGAAACCAGAACTACAATGTGGCCCGCAGCAAAAATGACTTTGACTCCCCTGCCGTAAATAGTGTGTGGATGTTGTTTTCCTTCAGGTTGATGTTGCGCATTGTTGATCGTCCCAAGCTGGAGTGGGCCTCATTTGAAAGGTCACGACCCCGGAGATGAGAGTTCCAAAAAAAGGCTCTTGGTTCCAGTCTTGTTTTTAAGCACATTCCCCTTGCGGGATGAGTTCCTCCGGGGCCGTTCGGGTGATACTTGCCCGTACACGTTGGCTTACCGAGCGACGGTTTTCCATGTCGGCGAGTCGATTGAAACGCTTCATCTCACTTTGGCTACTCGATTACATTTCGGAGGCCGGAGGTTCCTTTTGACATTTGGACAGAATGTCCAATTATGGAGGATGCGTTCCCTCGCCGCTACAAAAAAAAATCAGGCGCGGGTGCTCTTGGGAATGAATCAAATGAAACGAATCGTTTCTTCAAGTTGCAATAAGCGAGGACTCTTTCTGTTGCTGACTGAGGAGTCGATGCAGACTTTGATCTGGACTGTCGGCGTCCCCGTGAGCCAAGATAAGAAGCTTCCCTTGAAGGAAACGGAGTCGCTCAACCGTGTTTGTCTCCTTATCAGGGCATCAATTGCAAATGGCCTTTGAATGCCTGTTTGCTTTCTTTCCTCCATTGTGGTGAACGTCTGACTCTACTGTGTCGCCCTCTGTTGGGCTGGAGTAGGATTGCGCACAATCATAATTTGGTGGCATTTCCATGAATAATAATAATAATAATGCATTTAACTTCTAAACGCCTTTCAAAACTCTCAAGGTCACTTTACAGTGACAGGATACATTCTTTTGTGGGTGAGTAGCGGCAGCCACACGCGCCAGCGTTCACTCAACACGGAAGTAACTCGAATAAATAGAAAGCGAGCTCGCTAACTAATATGGTGGGCCCCAAAAATGCAGGCAGACGGGAGGGGAGGAGCTGTGTGTATTTGACACATTGTATTATTTTGTAGTATTGTATTATATTATATTGTATTACATGATTGTATTTTATTAGTTTATTATGTTTGTTACAGCCATTATAATTGCCCTGCACACTGGGTCCGAGAGTACCGTCGTTTCATCTGTTGCTGTATGTCATGCATATTTGACAATAAAGCTGACTTTGACTTAAATAAAGTCACCAGGAACAAAATGTCAAACAAAGCCATCAGACCAGAAAGGTCCAAAGTAGCAAACAAAACCATCAGTCAAATATGACAAGATAAAAATACATGTTTTTTTAATTTATTTTTATTCATAATCATGATTTGGTTTTTTTAAAACGACCTTAAACAAGAGAAACGGGCGTCTTCCCGCCGTTTCAATGGATGTCGCGAGCGGTTTCTTGAACGCGGCCTCCAAAGCGACTTCACCCGCGAAGCGTGTAATGCTTTGCGGCTTCAGCCATTGAAAGGCAAGAAAAAAAAGCAGGGGGAGGAGTTTGGGGAGAGATTTGCGACCGACCGACCGATGGCTTCACTGCTGGGGTTTTTCATTCAGCTCCGTTGTCACGGCAACCGGGCTGATGCTTTTTTCCACACTGGCAGCGGACGGACGCCTGCTCTTTCGCTTCACGCACCCCCGTCGGCGGTCGTACGGAGATGTCGAAGGGACGCGGGGTCGGTGGCGACGGTTTAGGGCGCTAATGTGGGATAATCTGCTCGCCGTATACATACGCGCACGCACACACACACACACATACACGCACATCAGTGGCAGCCATATTGGGTGTGTGAGTAATACACTCAGGATTAAGAGAGGCGCAAATACTCAGTCTGTTAAAGTGATATCGACACAGACACTCACACATCCGATTCCGTGTGAGAAGCACATCCTAAATTTGATTTCAAAATCGTCTCCGTGAGGATGATAAATACACAAAAAAATATCACGTCACCTTTTTATTTAACAGTACATAAAAATAGTGCAAATTTCATTGATTTTTACCTCATACAAAATACATTTTTCTACCGGGGTTGCTGGGTAATCCTTTTCAGATTAAACTCTCGGGATTACAAGAGAAGTGTTTTTTTTTTCCTGCATGATCAGAATCAGAATCAGAATCATCTTTATTGCCAAGTATGTAGAACACACTAGGAATTTGTTTCCGGTAGAACACGCTGCACTAGTATCGCCGTCAAAAAAACTGCTAAGTGGCACTATACAGTTCCATTTTGGATGATGATTTGGTTTTTAAATCTGGCGGGCTGCGTGTTAGAGCGAATGAAAGCCAGGTGCCGTGGGCGTTCGCCGCTGTTTATTGAGCTCGTATTGTGAGTGTGGCTATTGTTGTTATATTAGCCGGCGACCGCATGTTGGATTGGATTGGATTAGCCTTCATTAGTTTTCCAGTAGAGGAAATTTACATTTCACAGCAGCAGAGTTATGCAAGCGAAAGGAAGAAGTAGAAAAACAAAATACAGGACCTGCAGTAAAGGCAGCCACTCTTGCGGCGCCATCTTGAAGTCATAAATAAAATAAATAAATGCACACATACACACACACATAAGTACATACATAAATACAGACATAAATACAGTGAGACCTCAATTTACGAACTTAATTGGTTCCCAGACAGAGTGTGTAAGGTGAAAAATGTGTATCTCAAAAAAAAAATCCCATAGGAAACCATTAAAATGGGAATAATCCGTTCCCGGGTTTCCATAAAATATACTTTTCAACTAAATAAGCCTTAAAACTACACAAAACATGCCTTATTCTATGTATAATAAATGTGCTAAAGAAATACACTGCGTTGTATCATAAAGTCACTTTATTTACATTTGTGAATGTAAATAAAGATGTTCTCGAACCATCCGTTACTGACTTTTTTTAATATCCTCAATAAGTGGCGAACTTCCAGGTTGGCGCATGGCGATATCGGCGTGAATTAGCCGTGCTTTCTCGCATAAAGTAGCTTTCCTCACGCTGTCGCCGGATAGCTGCTTTTCGTTAATCCAAATTAACAGAAGTTTTTCAAATTATTCGATTGCCCGAGACCGTCGCTTTGAGAGCACGGAAACACCTTTTGCAACAGACGCATCTTTGATGGCTTTTCTGTTCCGGACAATGGTAGCAATGGTTGACTTAGCATAGCCGTGCTCGGCCACTAAATCACACAAACGCACACATCGTTCGTGTTTTTCAATTATCTGCTTCTTCTCAGCGACTGTGATTTTATTTTGTGTCTTCTTGGGCTGAACACGAGCCTGTGCTGTTTTTTTTTTGGTCCCATCATAGTAAAATTATCAGCAAAAAGCTCCAAGTAGGCGATCGACGTGTGCATTCAATGAGACGGCTGGAGCGCTGTTCGGTCGTGTGCTTCCGCCGAAGATCACTCCGCTAGATCCGAAGGTCGTGTGCTTGATGGACCAGCCGTGGTGGGTGTGTATTATGAAAATAGTGCTTATTATAAGTTTTAATTTTCACAAATTTGACGTTCGTAAGATGAAAAGTTCGTAAGATAAGGTGTTCGTAAAGTTGAGGTCTCACTGTACATACATACATAAATACATACATACATACACACACACACACACACACATACATACACATACACATACACATACATACATACATAAATAAATAACTGATACAAAAAACACTGTCATTCAATCGTAAGCACTTTCTGCACCCGCTTCGTTGCATGAAGCAGTTCTAGATGAAAGGGGAGAGGTTCAAAGCGTCCTTTTCACCAGTGGATCGGGGACATCATGATGGAATGTGCACGTCTGCTACAAGATGAATGTTAAAAGCCAACCCTGTAGTATCTATTGACGAAAAGAGATTGTCTCACATCTCCTGTCCCACGTACTGTAAATCCGCTTCAATTCCAAGCCGCGACAGTTCCACATGCGCATACGACCTTTACGCTGAACAAAGCGAGGCTGTGAAAATGCTGCCCATTACAGTGGCAAAAAAAGCACAATCGCCCCACAGCTGTCCAGCGGTGACGGTCAAATGGCAACTACATTCCTCCTAATCAAAAACGGTGCTGGCGTATTTGTGCTGCCGAAAAGGCTGAGTGTCCTCCTTGAATGTCGTGGTCAAAAAATGCTGAAACCCAATCTTGGGTCAGCACTTGCTGATGGCTGCCTACACGGGCGCCATTTTGGACTTGTAATCCATGTCATGTTGCTAATATTTGGGTGGATTTTTAACTCTATGGCAAAATGCAATGGAAGCGCTATTCACGTGGATTCATTCCTGAGGCCCTCAATGCCCTCCTGTTTGGATGTCATTTACATGTTGTGTATCTTTTGTGTGTATGTATCCAACAGTTTACAGGATGTTCTCCTATGAAGCCGCTGCAGGCCTCTGACTCATTTCACCTCAAACTGTCCTTTTGTGGTTCCCAAATGAACTTTTCGCAACATTTCCAACCCTGTGTGTGAGCGTGGCCCGAATTTAAATGTGCTCTTAATTTAGACGCAGACACCTTAACGTGTGCGCTCCTTTGGCAGAACAGCTTCTTCCATCTTCGTTTTTGGCACAGGCGTTGATTTATTTATCTATATTTTCCCTTGCTTTTAATGAAGTGAAGTAGCCGAGCCGCCACGTCGCTTTTTCTGCCGGGCTCGTTTGAGTAAAAAGTGCTATTAGCGCTAATGAAGAGGCGTCTAAATGCGTTCGTCGGCGTGAATATATTCGTTCCCTTCGCCGCTAAAAGTGGCTAAAAGATGATGTGAAAATGTCTCATGCGAAAGAAAAACCTCCCGGATGTCAAAACTTTTCATTCTAGCCCTGGTATCTATTTTAAACAACACGTAACATCTGACTTACGACAGAGTTCCGTTCCGACCAAACGGTCATAAGTCAAAATGGTCGTAAGTCGAAATCCATTCAAAATGTTGAATAGAGACCTGGAGGCCACAAGCGCCAGCATTCACGCAACCTGGAAGCAACTCAAATAGATAGAAAGCTAGCTATATAGCTAATACATAGCTAGCTAGATAGCTGGCCAGGGAGCTAGATATCAAATAGCTAGCTAGCGAGGAGTCAGCTAAATAGCTGGATAGCGAGGTAAATCTTCCTCTTTTCCATGTGGCTGCCGCTGCTCAACCACAGAAAAACTTATCCTTTGACTGTAAAGTGACCTTGAGAGTTTTGAAAGACACTTATAAATGAAATGTATGATTATTATTATCATAAATGACAAGTCGAAATCCATTCAAAATTGAGAATAAAGACTCAGAGGCTAAATGACTGGCAAACTCCCCCCCTCTGGTGCTGTCACACAGTCGATTGCTGCGCGAGAGTGAGATACTGGCTGGCTCGCCAAAATTGTTGTACGCGTTGCCGGCCTGCTAGCGTGTTGCGGTGCTAAGCGTAGAATTAAAAATGTAAAAATAGGGTCTGGAGGTCGTGGTCGTAAGTCGGATGTTACCTGTATTGATGACGTTTGACCTAGATGCAACTCTACATACTGACTTACCTGTAGACTATAAAATAAATAGATTCATTTTAAAAAATGTTTAAATTCCTGCAATTAATGTATTTTTTTTATACCCTTCCGACATGCGTCCAGGCAGAACGTAGCGGCTGCGATGTCCTCAGCATCCCGGTGCCCATGCGGCGCGGCGGTTCCGAGTCCAACCTGGACGTGGTGGACGGCGTGGGCCTGGATTTCAACAAAGGGGCGCTCGGCATCGACATCCTGCAGCAGAAGATCCTCAAGGTCGGCGGCATTGCCACTTTTCAGCTTTTAAGAACCGGAACCAGATTCCGCCCGCGTCCACGTATGATGAGAAAAGTTGAAATAGTTCAACTGTAGATCCCTCAAAAGTCAGATGCATTTAAAGGACAACCGACACCATTTTTTGGTTTCCTAAGTGACATCAGAAAAATGTTTGATAGCATCTAAAATACCCCAAAACACGTTTTTAGTCAAATGAAAAACACCAATAAAAATGACTTAAAGTATCCCAAAACTGCCACAAAGTGAACTCTTTGTTCGTGACGTCACGTCAAAAACTGCCTCGCTCCAGAATCAAAACAATGTCTTCAGAGAGTTCCGATTCGGAAAAAGATGCTTTCTTGTTCCTCATCCAGTTATGAATAGGATTCAAATAGTTCTGAAGAGGAAAGCATAAATGTTTGCCATCGATTCAAGAAGTCCTTCCGTGTCAATTCGAGCCGTCTGGATTCCAATGTAGCGCCCAGAGAATGCACCAGATGGCTCACAAGCTCCGTTGCAAAAGGCTGATTTGTCCGCTGGGAATTTGTGTCAACTTACATCTTCTTTATGCGTGTTACCGCAATTGGCTGCGACACACAACGATTCACCACTGTCGCTTTATTTATATAGTTTATAACTTTGCCATCAACGTGGCGTTTTCAGATGAAAAAAAATGACCCAGAATGCATTGTGTGTGGCTTTCTCGGTCAGGGGCGTTCCCTCCGTGACGTCACGTCAGGCATCGTCATCGACTCGAAAACAAGACTTCTTTGTAATCTTTGTAAAATGCGCTCAGTAGAAGTGATTTTACAAATTATGGACACAACTTGTCCGCAGGCGTCGGTTGTCCTTTAAAGACGAGATTATTTTGATGATGGGTGGAGCTTAGTAGCGCATGCTTGGTCGTCATGGAAATGGTCCTTGGTGCTTTTAGGTGACTGAGCAGATCAAGGTGGAGCAGACGGCACGGGACCAGAACGTGGCCGAGTACCTGAAGTTGGTCAACAATGCCGATAAGCAGCAGGTGGGCGAGGAGGAGGCGTTTGTACAGTTAGAAAATCGTCCCGCCGTGGAAATTGAATGGAAATTTCCCGCCGCCGCAGATGGTCCGCATCCGCCAGGTGTTTGAGAAGAAGAACCGCAAGTCGGCGCACTCCATCGGCAGGCTGCAAAGGAAGCTGGAACAGTACCACCGCCGCGCCCGCGACAGCGAGGCCGACGGCAAGCACGGCCACAAAGACGGCGCCAGGGACTCGGGGGGCCACGGCAAAGAGGTCGCCGCCTCGGGTCGCCACCCCGCCCTGGACAAGGTCAAAACCGTGGGACCGGGGGTGTCGCTCTCGCCGCCGTTTTTCTTCAACAAGTCCCGCGGCTTGGCCAGCCTCATCCGGAACAAGTACGGCAGCGCCGACAACATCGCGCACCTCAAGAGCTTGGACGCCGGCTCGGGGCTGCGCGGCCTGGGCGGCAGCGCCACCACCATGGCCAAAGCCGGGAAGTACCACAGCGACGACGAGTGCTCCAGTGGGACTTCGGTCTCCGCCGACTCCAACGGAAACCCGGCCGGGGGCTCGGCGACCGCGCCCGACGCCGGCAGCGGACGTCTAGCCGAGGCCTTGGAGATGGTGCGCGACGTGCGCGAGGCTCAGACGCGGCTTGGCGACCACATGGAGGCACTCAACGCGCAGTTTCAACGAGACTACGGATACATCACTCAGGTGTTGCAGGAAGAGCGCTACAGGCAAGTAGCATGGGTGTTCAAGTCGAGGCCCGGGGGCCAAATCTGGGCCGCCGCCGCCTCATTTTATTCGCGAAAGCAAATTGAACTTGATGCTTGCTAAATTTTAAATTGTCTAATGTAAACCACAGTAAAAGTCATTATTTCTAACTTCAGATTTGAAAGCTCAACTCATTCCCTGCCATTCACGGATTTATTCAGGAATTTAAAATGTGATGTAAAGCGACTTTTGGAGCCTTTGTCTTGACATTTGACCGACTGCGCAATTCGGATTTCAACAAAGCTTTCGCTCAATTAACTCATTCATTGCCACTCACAAATGTATTCGGGAATTTAAAATACAGTAAAGTCTGGTTATATCGATAGTCCCGCTTATTACGATACTTTTTCTATGCACGCAAGGAGAAAATTACATGCGCGCAGGGTCGGATATATCGATAGTCCCGGTTATATCGATATTTTTCGGACTCCCGAGAATATCGATATAACGAGACTTTACTGTATAATGTAGGGCGTCTTTTTTTCAGTTTGGGTGCCGATATAGCGCTGGCTATGGCCTCTGGCAATGTTTTTCCCTTCCACAAAGGGGGCAGCATTTCCCTTTTTTCCCATGTTAGCGCTTTGTTATAGCTTCACCACGATATAAACCAATATGTACACAGGTAACATCCGACTTACGACCACCCGTACTTACAACCATGACCTCCAGACCCTATTTTTTAACATTTTAATTCTACACCTGCACCGCAACGCGTTAGCAGGCCGGCAACGTGTCGGACAATTTTGGCCAGCCAGCCAGCCGTCTCACACTCGCACAAACAATCAACCGTGTGATGGCACCAGGGGGAGTTTGCGTGTCATTTATAATAATTATAAAATTTATAAGCGCATTTCAAAACTCTCAAGGTCACTATTACAGTCAGAGAAGTTTTTCTGTGGGTGAGCAGCGGCAGCTACACGGAAAAGAGGAAGATTTACCTAGCTATCCAGCTATCTAGCTGGCTTCTTGCTAGCTAGCTATTTGCTATCTAGCTCCCTGACCAGCCATCTAGCTAGCTATGTATTAGCTATCTAGTTAGCTTTCTATCTATTTGAGTTACTTTCGGGTTGAGCGAACGCTGGCGCGTGTGGCCTCCGGGTCTCTATTCAACATTTTGAATGGCTTTCGACTTACGACCATTTTGACTTACGACCGTTTGGTCGGAACGGAACTCGGCCGTAAGTCGGATGTTACCTGTATATTGCATTGTGTTTTTGGACGGCCGCCCTCATTTCAAGCTCAGATAACTCCAGGACCGTATAATTTAGGAATTAACTATTAGTCCTAGTCCTAAAAGTCAATATTCTATGGGTCCTGGAATTCGAGTGACAATAACAAAAACCTTGGCACTGGGGTGGGCACATTTTTGCACGTCTGGCAGTGAATGAGTTAATTTGTTGTGCGCACTATATTTAATATGTGCAGGGGATGAAACATTCTGATGACTTCCTGATAGAGATTAGACAGAATAAGAAGTTATCATATTTAAAGGTTTCATGCTGTGATATGCTTCGTCAACATGTGTGACTCGAATACACAATAGAAGCACAGAAAACCTGGGGTCAATCTGAGGTCAACAGACACAGCAAATTAAACTGTCATCTTCATCTAGGAGATCTGGCCTTGGACAGAATTTAGGACTTTGGGAAACAGAAGCAATTTACGACTTGAAAGTCCTTCACAGGAAGAGCTCATTGGCCAAGTTACAAATGTATCAGTTTGTGAAAAAGACAATGTTTTATTTCTTACAGCTGTTCGTGCTTCGAACTCAAGAGGTGTGGTATTCTAATCAAGAAAACAGTTTTACTCATGTATCACTTTAATTTGCATATTCCCTCAATAAATAGGAAACCGCAACGACAATGTGACAATGTGGCCCGTGGCAAAACAATGACTGACACCCTTGGTTTATATGTTATCGATGTATAAATACGCGCCTGACCTCTGTTTTGGGGGCATCAGGTACGAGCGCCTGGAGGACCAACTGAACGACCTGACGGAGCTCCACCAGCACGAAACCAGCAACCTGAAGCAGGAGTTGGCCAGCATTGAGGAAAAGGTGGCCTACCAAGCCTACGAGAGGGCCCGGGACATCCAGGTAAGCGGTACCGACGCGACTCTGCCCCCCCCCCCGTGGTGAACCAACGTCTTTGCGCCTTCAGGAGGTTCTGGAGTCCTGCCAGACTCGCGTCTCCAAGTTGGAACTTCAGCAGCAGCAGCAACAGCAAACGGTGCAGTTGGAGAACGCCGACGCCAAGGTGCTACTGGGCAAGTGCATCAACATCATGCTGGCCTTCGCCACCGTCATCCTGGTGTGCGTTTCCACGGCGGCCAAATTCGCCGCCCCGCTACTGCGTAGCCGCCTGCGCCTGGTCCTCACCTGTGTGGGTGTGTCCCTACTGGCGCTGTTGTGGAAGAACTGGGAGCACCTGCAATGCGCCCTGGAACGACTACTACTGCCGCACTGAGGCCGCCGCGCCGCTCGCTCCGAGCTGGAAATGTTTCAGCTGTTTACATTTAGCTTTTGACAGCAGCACGCGTTCGCCGTCACGCTGGGGACGACGGAACACATTTCCAAACCACCTCCGTCCGTCCACGAAGAAGCTAAAGAATGAACTGGTCACGATGCTGCCTTTGGAAAAGACTGACGTCGCCTGCCATCTTGTTTGCACCAAAATTGGCGACCTGTATGCGGGTATTTCTTATGCTAGTTAGCTAATTGATATATACAGTAGATAGCTGATATGTCAGCTAGCTAGTTGATATATAAAGTAGATAGCTGATATGTCAGCGAGCTAGCTGATAGATACAGTGGATAGCTGATATGTCAGCGAGCTAGCTGATGTCAGCTAGCTAGCATGCGTGTCAAACAGGATGCGGCGCGGTCCCGACGATGTGAACGTGCCTCGCCGCTGCTCCAGTCGATGATTTGAAGCGCGGTGACTTACTTTGAGATCCATAGAGACTGGCTCCCTCGTCCCGGTGACGATGCGGAGGATGAGGTCATCATCTGAAAGATAAAGGCATCCATCCAGCTGACCTTCGCCGACCGGAGGTCAGCGGCGATGCCGCTTACGTCTTTGTCAGCACGGTGCGGCGGGAAGACGGACGGATGGCTGTAGTAGAGGCCGCCCGGTAGTCGCCCTCTAGACCCGCCTCCGTGAACTTGTCCCGGTTTGCCCCGAACATGGCCGCCGCGTCACATGGCGCAACCCCGAATATCAGGTCCGGCCTACATTGGAGGAGACACAACCTCAACCACGAGTTGAGAGTTGTTGAGTTGTTGTTTTGATCTTTTACATGCGACTGGTTTTGGTTGGTTTTCCCCACTAATTTTCAACTCATTTGGATGCATTTGTGATCGCCTGCGACTGCTTGTTGACCGATCTGTCATTTGAACAGTGACGTCACGCGGCAGACTAGCAATTCCATCTGCTCCATTCATTTCCCAGATCTGTTTTGATTGGATTTTTCTTTCAAGGGGAGTTGAAAGCAAAAACAAAGCCCAACAAACTCTTTTTTTGGAGTTTGCTTTTGCTGCAACTCGCTCAACCGCTAGCACGTTTTTGTCACGGTTAATCGTACCTGTCAACGTATACGTTTTCCCCGTATTTTATAAGTTTTTTTTTTTTTTTCATGAGTTTGAATTGTGTACGCCGTATAACAACTTTTATACAATCCAAAAAATGTCTGTGGTTATCGAGTCTTTGTCTATGAAGCATGATATGCGCATGCGCGTCACATTGTTTTCGTTTGATTTTGTATTTCCGTTTCTGTATTTGAAGTCCGGCATTTGTGTTGCAATCGAGGAATCAACTAGTTATAACGTAGAAGTAAGCATGGGAGAACCGCCAAGTCAGAAGAGAAAAACTCCACCAAAAAGAATGGCAAAGTCTTGCCAAAAGCAAGTCTCGTGTTCCATTGACCAAACACTTTGTATCTCGTGCTGATCCAGCGGGTTGTGTTTGTAAGGTTTATTATCGCTTAATAAGGGGAATTGCAATCATTAATAAGGGGAGCAAAAGTAATACTGGATCTTATGTCTATATTTTTTATCGCTGCGTACGGTCGATTATGAAAGCATATTGTGCGCATGCGTGGTAGACTGCATTTCCGCTCGCGTTAGCGTTTTTTTTTATCATTTCAAATAATGTACGGCGTACTACAACTTTGATACGGTAATTGTAATCATTTATATCGGCAGCTATTAGCCAAGGTTGACAGGTATGCGGTTTTTAGTTGAGGCCAGAGACACCTCCGGTCATGCTGCCGGCGTTTATTTGGCGATCAACATGGCGGCGTGGGTCTCACCTGACGCGAAGATCGGTCAGGTGACAATGTGGGCGTGGCTTGGTTGACTCGCGAGGACCAGACGAGCGAAGGCAAGCCGCGAGCAAACAAACAGAAAACGTGCCCTCCGGGCTCAAGTGCTTCGAAAGGAGGTGAGCTGCCCGACAGGGCTCCAATTCTTTCAAGTTGGCGCCAGGTGGCGGCAGCTTCACGTGAGGCGCCGCAACCCGGAGCCACGCTGACTTTACGTCCAACAAAAGGCTCTGGAGAGCTCGTGGCGGGAGAAAGGTCACTGAGTACGCGGAGTGCCCCGCGGATTCAGTCATCAGTCGATTCGCTCGGGAAAGGAAACTACGCGCAGTGGGGAAATGTAAAAGACACAGATATTTGTATAGTTTTCAATACATGTCATTATAAAGAAAAGAATAACATAAAAAAGAGCTCACCGCATCAATCTTTCTTCGCCGCTATTTTCAAGATGGCCGACATTGCTTTCTTAGCGCAAAGCATGCTGGGAGATGTAGTTGGGACTCTTCCACGCCGTTTAACGTTTGAATCGGAACCGTTTCCACCAAATTGACGCCATTTGACTCGACCGTATGTCGTTGACGCCATTTTAAAAGATGATAAAATACGCAGTCAAGTTTTGAATTTAGCAAAACACTTAGTTCAGTTTTCTTTGTTAAGTACTGTATATGTTACGTATGATTGAGTTGACTACAACGGAATAGAGAAGGGTGCAATTTACAGTTGATTTTTACTCATGATAAGGATTTGACTCAGTGCCCGCTACTTGTACGCACTATTTTATATATAGTGGTCCATTGGTTCCGGAAAAAAATGTTTTCACCAAAAAAATGTAAGCAAGGGTGGGGTTTCCTTGTAAATCCCCTAAAAATCCTTGATTCTTCTTCTTTTCCCCTCAGGGGTCACCACAGCAAATCAATGTCTTCCATCTGCAGAGGTTTGACCAGAGTAAAGAATAAAATGGTAATTTCCTCATTTTTGTTTCATGTTCTCCCTTACAAGTTAAGCTTTTTAGTACAGAAGAGCATTAGGGCCAGGTTGAAATTTTTTTTTTTTTTTACAGATGGGGTATTATTCTGACAAAAAAAAGGTGCACATTTCAAACTTTCAAATTTGCTAGATTTAAAGTCACAAGTTTACTAGATTTAAATGTTTAAAAAAAAAAAAATCGGAGTTTGAGATCATCATTCGGTCGTGCGGTGGTGTAGCAGCCTAATGTTCTTCCGTAGCTGACAGGTACGGTCTTGCTGAAATGGACGAGTTCATCAGTTGGTACTTTGAGATCGGGTTTAGTAACAAAGAGATTATTCAAATCTTGGCACAGAATCACAATATTGGGATTTTTATCCAGACTTTGAAGAGGCGCTGTCATAAATTCGGTCGCGGCCAAAAGTATTGACATTTTATACGTAGTTAGGTCATGAAAACCTGATAAAATACATGAATTACGCCAAAACTACAACTCCACATATACCCACTTCTGTTCTGCAAATTATCTCGTCTCACAAGGCTGCTAACGCTAACCCACCGCACGAGTGAATGATGTACAGTGATCCCTCGCTACTTCCGTTTGAAGTGATTTTTTTTTAGGGGGAAAAAAAACGTTTTTTTTTTTTTTTTTTTTAATTAATGGCATGCAAATGTGCAAAGAAACAAAGTAAAAGAAACAACACTGCAAACAAAGCAGAATAAAATCAAACACACTGGCTTTGAACAGCTCATGGAGCATTCTGCTTCTAGGAATCGGGCCATGTTGGTTTGTAATAATCTTGCTAAAAAAAGAGAGTTCCAAAAACAATGTTCTTCTCGGAGAAAGACTCCTTCAGTAGAAAAAAAAACCCGCGAGAGCGCAGCGGAGTTAGGACGAACGAATAGGCGCTGCAGCAAAATATTGCTTTACAACACCGTTCTTTAAACTATTCAAAAAGAGGTTTTTATTCATTTTTCTCGAGCAACTGCACAGAGAACGACGGGCGGACGAGGCGCTGATTTTATTCGATCGACAAACATTTGAACACGGGGCGCGCGCGCAGACACCAACAACGTTTGGCTTTTTCGCACCTATTTGGCAGCGTCGTTAAGCGGGTTGGAGGGAGGTGTCGTTAATTAAAGGGAGCGACCGCATGGGACTGGAGTGGTGCGCCCAAACATGCGTTTGGCGTCCGTCTCACATTAACCAGGGAGAGCATGCACACCAAAGACAAACAGAAACAGCGACAAGAAGGGCAAGTCAGATGAATCAAACGCACGCTTTTCTTGTGAAAATGTTTTTCTCTCTCTGTCTCTGTTTTTGAGCAGCACCTTTCGGGATATTGACGTGTGGGATTCGGGAAGTGCAAAGGAGGAGGCCACGCGGCATAGAAAGAGTCTGAAAATCCCGGGTGTCGCCGTATGCAGCAGGGGCGCGGAAATCTTCATGCCGTCGTCCGACGTGGTATGGCTTTTCGAAAAGAAACCCCAAAAGAAAATAGAAGGTGTCGGTCCATCTGCTTCTTGTTTCAGACGGCGGCCGCGGCGAGTCTCCCCTTCCACCTCCTCGCCGGCCTCCGATTGGCTGAAAGGCACACAGGTCCGGAAGAGGTGGGTCGTGCGGCGGGTGGGGGTTGCGAGGTGCTCCGCTCTGTGGGGAGGCACAAGTAGCACCTATGTTGAACGTAATAATAATAATACATTTCATTTATAAGCGCCTTTCAAAACTCTCAAGGTCACTTTACAGTCACAGGATACGTTTTTTCTGTGGGTGAGCAGCGGCAGCCACACGTGCCAGCATTCACTCAACCCAGAAGTAACTCAGAATCGATGTTACGAATGTTGGGAGGAAGTGATTTCCAGAGTTTGGGGGCAGAGCAGCTGAAAGCTCTGTCCCCCATTGTGCTGAGATAGGCGGGGGGCGCACACAGAGGTGGAGAGAGAAAGATGATCTGAGGGAATAAAAAATTCAAGAAGGTCAGATAGGTATGGTTCATATCCTGTATCAAAAGCCACCTATTTAAAATTGCATTTTCTGTGGAGCTCTTTCTCTTGTTTCTATTTATAATTGTATTTTATTTTGTGATTGTATATTATTTATTATAGTACCTATTGTTGTCTATGACTGTAAAGTGTCCTTGAGAGCTTTGAAAAGCACTTGTTGTTATAGATAGAAAGCTAGCGAGCTAACCAATAGATAGCTAATAGTTAGCTAGCTAGACAGGTAGCCAGCCAGCTATTAGCTATATAGCTAATAGATAGCTAGCGAGATAGCCGGCCAGGGAGCTAGATAGCAATTCTACATAGCGGTTTTGACTTTATGAATCGGATCGCGTTCCGCAGGCCGCTGCCATCCCAGCAGGCCTCCTGTGTTCACCCCCGTTCACTCCTGTCCCTTACGCGACCTGACCCCTGTACGTTCTGCTTCATGTCCACTGGACCTTTTTCATAATCGGCATTCTGGGGCCTTCCGTCCCTCCACGGCCTTGGAATGAACGGCACTTGGTTGTACGTCCTGGAATTGAAGTGCTTTCTGTCACGCGATGTGCGCGCGACTCCAAACTACGTCCCCACCGCGGTAGCTCCCCACCCGTGATCCCACGTGCCGCTTTTACTGGACAGCGCGCCGCTCGCGTCGACGCTCTGTCCTGGAGTGCTGAGCGGTCTGGTCCCTGTTATTTTGGCCCCTCTGCGCGTCTTCCAGGAAGTTAATCCGTAGCGTTTCGGCAGATGGCGGCGTCCACCCCCGTCCACCCCCCCCCACACCGCCCTGCCGCGCCAGTTATGAATGATTGCACGCTCCACGGCATTAACTTGGGATCTCTTTAATCCTGCGCAGCATATGCAAGGCCCGCTGGGACAAATCCAGCCTGACCTGCCCGCCGCCTCCCCCCCTGGGCTTTCACGCCAGCACTGTCCAAAGACCTAAATAGTTCCCTCAAAAGCCCAATAACACCCCCCACCCCTCCTCCACGATGTCCTCTGCTGCCACGCAAACGGGAGAATGAGTGAACATATACAGTGATACCTCGGTTCACGAACCCCCTGGCTTACAAACTTTTCGTTTATGAACGTTAAATTTATGAACATTTTACCTTGGCATACAAACTTTTTCGGGATACACACGGAGCTGCCACAATGCACTCGGCCTGATGATTTACCAATCGAGGTATGGAAGTATCTTGGAGAGGTGGCGGTGGTGTTCCTGACTGGGTTATTCAACAAGAACTTAGATGGTGAACACATGCCTGAAGAATGGAGACAAAGTGTACTGGTGTCCATTTTTAAGAACAAAGGAGATGTGCAGAGTTGTACTAACTACAGAGGAATACAGTTGATGAGCCATACAATGAAAGTCTGGCAAAGAGTAGTTGAAGCTAGACTAAGAGCAGAAGTGAACATTTGTGAGCAGCAGTATGGCTTCATGCCAAAAAAGAGTACGACAGATGTTTGCTTTAAGAATGCTGATAGAGAAGTACAGAGAAGGTCAGGAGGAATTGCATTGTGTCTTTGTAGATCTGGAGAAAGCGTACGACAGGGTGTCCAGAGAAGAGCTGTGGCATTGCATGAGGAAGTCTGGAGTGACGGAAAAGTATGTCAGAGTGGTGCAAGACATGTATCATGACTGTAAGACAGTTGTGAGGTGCGCTGTCGGTATGACTGAGGAATTCAAGGTGGAGGTGGGACTCCACCAGGGTCAGCTCTGAGCCCCTTCTTGTTTGCTATGGTGATGGACAGGCTGACAGACGATGTTAGACAAGAATCCCCTTGGACCATGATGTTTGCAGATGATGACATTGTGATCTGTAGCGAGAACAGGTGGCGGAGAAGCTAGAGATGTGGAGATATGCCCTGGAAAGGAGAGGAATGAAGATCAGTCGCAGCAAGATGGAATACACGTGTGTGAATGAGAGGGATCCAAGTGCAAGAGTGATGCTACAGGGAGAAGAGATAAAGAAGGTGGAGGATTTTACATACTTGGGGTCAACTGTCCAGAGCAATGGAGAGTGTGGAAAAGAGGTGAAGAAGCGTGTCCAGGCAGGCTGGAGCGGCTGGAGAAAAATGCCAGGTGTGATGTGTGATAGGAGGGTTTCAGCTAGGATGAAAGGAAAAGTGTATAAAACTGTGGTGAGAGCATCCATGATGTTTGGACTGGAGACAGCGCCACTGAAGAAAAGATAGGAAGCAGAGCTGGAGGTAGCAAAGGTGAAGATGTTGAGGTTTTCTTTGGGAGTGACCAGGTTGGAAAGGATCAGGAAGGAGTACATTCGAGGGACAGCTCATGTTCGAGGCTTTGGAGAGAAAGTCAGACTGAGATGGTTTGGACGTGTCCAGAGGAGAGAGAGCGACTATATCGGGAGAAGGATGCTGAGCCTTGAACTTCCAGGCAGGAGACCGAGAGGAAGACCCAAGAGGAGGTTTATGGATGTGGTTATAGAGGTCATGAAGGTAGCTGGTGTGAGAGAAGAGGATGCACAAAACCGGGGTAGGTGGAGGACATTGATTCGCTGTGGCGACCCCTGAGGGGAAAAGCCGAAAGGAAAAGAAGAAGAGGGAAGAAGACGATCAGGGAAGCGGAAAAGCGGGACGCGGTGGCGTGGACGTTATCTGAGTTGATGCCTGAGCGCTCGCGTTCGTCGCCGCGTGCCAGCGGCCGTCGTCGGCCCACGTGACATTCGCTAATTATACACCATAACTGACCCGCCCCCTCAAAACCCCCGTTTGCCTGCGCGTCGTCAGGTGTGCGTGCATGCGTGTGAATGTGCCTGCGCGCACGCGCAAAAAGGCCTGTTCCCGCACACCCACATGCGTGTGGTTTGTGTTTTTGTGTGCGCGCGTGTGATGTTTGCGTGATGTACGGACGGGGGCGGGCGCTTGATTGCTCCGTGCGTGGTCATTTGTTGGTGCGTGTGCTCCGCTGAGTGCCGCCGGACTCACTTACATAAGAGTGGCCTTGTGGGTCGTGGCTTGGTGACATCATTACCAAGCCACGACGTCACACGGAGAGGACGCCATCAAACGGCGTTCCTTTGCCCATCGTCTTCGCCGCCATCTTTGTGAGCTTGGCGCGCGCGTTATGTAACATCCTGCTCGCGGGCGCCGCTTCGCCAACCCCGATGAGAGCGCCTGACGAGTCGCACAAGGAAAGCGGACGCGGTCTCCTCCGGTTTCCGCTTACTCCCACCGCACAAGTCGTCGCCCGCACGTGCGTGCGCACCCTTGGCGATTTGCGGTTGGTTTTGTGGGCGCGCGTGCCCCTGTTTTCGTGTGTTTGTACGGATGGCGTGCGCACGGCGGAGATTAGGGAAATAAAGTGAGGGATTAAAGGCAGTTTTAGCGTTGGCGGCCGAAGCAGGCGTACATCGCTCGACGGCTTTGACGAGATCTTTTCAAGTTTTCTAATCTCCGACGCCGCACGTTGGTGCCGTGCCAGGCCATCCTGTTTGCACGGCGTGCGTTGCCATCAAAGCGACTCGAGAGGTTGCCGGCCGCCGGCCACGTGACGCCGCCCTCTTGCGATGAGGATGACGGCGTGAATCCATCTGTGCCATCGCGCCGTGCGTTCGGGAGTGTGAAAGCGGCAACCGCACGCCCACGCAAGTGGTTGCTGTGGCAACGCTGCAATTACTGCGCGAGTTGACATGAAAGTAATCAAAGACGCGGCCGCGTCCAGATGCTGCACCCCCTGGCGTCCACGTAACCTCGGGCGATCAAGGCGCTGCCAGTACAGGTCGGCGATGGAGGAGTGGGGGGAGTGGTCGATGGCCGTGTCCCACAGAAGAGGCAGCGGCCATGTTGTGGGGTGATTTGTAGGCAATGGAATTTGGGGGGGGGGGGGGGTGCAACCTGAGTATTGTCCAAACCTCAAACGCCCGGTCGGTTTTGTGTCAGGAGGACGCGGCGGCGGCTACTTTCCCACCCGCCGATTCCCAAATAGCGCGATGGAGAGGCGTGCACTGACCTGGCGTGAGTCCCGACGACCGGATCCCACGTCCGGGGGGGGGGGGGGGGGTGGGCAAGTAAGGGGTGAGGAAGTGGAGGTTTTGTTGTCTCTACAAGTCGGTTTCCCGCGTGTCCAGGCAGAAGGCGTAGAGCGAGCTTTTCAGGTCCAGGCCAGTGTTGGCCTTGGCCTGGCCCTTGGGCGCCCCCGCCGCCGGCTCTTTGGCCCCCTCGGGGCCAGCGGCGACCTTGGCCTCAGCGGCCGCCGGCTCATCCTTGAGCGAGGATTGGTCCTGGTCGGTCTCGCGGTGGTAAAAGTAGTTGAAGTTGGAGACGATGACGGGCACGGGCAGCGCGATGGTCAGCACGCCGGCGATGGCGCACAGCGAGCCCACGATTTTGCCGCCCACGGTGACAGGGCGCATGTCGCCGTAGCCCACCGTGGTCATGGTGACCACCGCCCACCAGAAAGCGTCGGGGATGCTGGAGAAGTGCGACTCGGGCTCGTCGGCCTCGGCGAAGTAGACGGCGCTGGAGAAGAGGATGACGCCGATGAAGAGGAAGAAGATGAGCAGGCCCAGCTCCCGCATGCTGGCCTTGAGGGTCTGGCCCAGGATCTGCAGACCCTTGGAGTGGCGCGACAGCTTGAAGATGCGAAAGACCCGGACCAGGCGGATCACCCTGAGGATGGCCAGCGACATGGCCTGCTGGCCGTTGGGATGCTCCTGACCCTGCTCGGCCAGCTCGGTGCCCAGCGTGATGAAGTAGGGCATGATAGACATGATGTCGATGATGTTCATCACCGTCTTGGAGAACTCGGATTTGCTGGGGCAGGCGAAGAAGCGAACAAAGAGCTCAAAGGTGAACCAGATGACGCAGGTGGTCTCGATGATGAAGAAGGGGTCGCTGAAGGTCAGCGAGGGGCGACGGGCCGCCGCCGTCGTGCCATTGCCTGCCGGCCCGCCGGCCGGCAGCTCGCGCTCATCCCGGAACTCGGGCAGCGTCTCCAGGCAGAAGGTGATGATGGAGATGGTGATGACCAGCACGGACACGATGGCGATGCCGCGCGCCGGGCTGGAGCTCTCCGGGTACTCGAAGATGAGCCACACCTGACGAGCGGCCAGAAAAATCAACGACCCGCCCCAGCCGCCCGCGTCCCGCTACACCCACCTGCTTCTGGAACTCGTTTCGCGGCAGCGGCTTCTCCTCTTCCTTGATGAAGCCCTCGTCCTCGCGGAAGCGTTCCATGGCCTCCTCGCCCAGCTGGTAGAAGCGGATCTCGTCGGCAAAGACGTCGATGGACACGTTGACGGGCCTTCGGATTTTGCCGCCCGACTGGTAGAAGTAAAGGATGCCGTCGAAGCTGGGCCGGTTCCGGTCAAAGAAGTACTCGTTGCGCAGCGGGTCGAAGTACTTGATCCTCTTGGCCGGGTCGCCCAGCAGCGTGTCGGGGAACTGGTTGAGCGTGCCCAGCTGCGTCTCGTAACGCAGCCCGGCGATGTTGATGAGCACCCGCTCGTTGCTGTCCGAGTCCAAGTCCAGGTCCAGGAGCTCCTCGTCAAAAACATGCGGGCTGTGGTCTGCGCGCAGCAGCGCGTCCATGGCGTTCTCGCTGCAGCTCAGCGCGCTGTTCATGTCGTTGATCTTCCAGGCGGGAGGAAGAGGCGGGTGAGGATGAAGAGGCTGATGCTGATGCTGGAGGGGAGCGTTCGCTTCTTTCCCCAAGTCGTCCATGAGCGCCGAGCGGACTTGCGGTTGCTGCTGCTCCACGGCGTTGCCGGCGCCTCCGTTCTCCTGCAGGTTGACCAAAGCAACTTCCATGGGCGCCGCGCCGCGCCGACGGCCGGCAGGCTGGCTCGCTCCTCACGCGCACTTGTTGACGCGGCCCGCCGGCATCCCGGGAGCGCCGAGGAGACGCGCCGGGGACCGAGCGCCGGCACGAGTGGGACCGGAATGCCGAGACGCCGGAGGAAGGCTGTGGCTCCGCCCCCCTCACCATCCCCCGCCACGTACGCCCGACTCCCTCCTTCCCGCTGATCTTTTGCCGTTTTCGCTCACCAAACATCCATCGATTGAGCGGAAGGAAAAAAAGCAAAAGGGGGCCGTGCGCCTGCAATCAATATCCTGGCTGGAGGAATTCGTCCTCATCCGCGGACTTGGACTTTGTCCACGCTCGCCCTTTCGGAGCGACCGACCTCAAATGCGCTCCCTCGTCCAAACTTGCACTGGACGCACGTGCGCACTCGCTCGCTTGGTGACCTATTTAAAAGGTTACTTTCTTTGCCCAGCGCTCGGATTAAGAAAACAAAGCATGGATGCTATATTTATCCCCTTTCCTCGTCTAATGCGGCAGCGATCGACGTCCACCCCTCTGATTAACCAACACTACCCCCGCCCGCACGCCCCTCTGACATCGCCCGCGCGACAGCGACGTGAGTCGTCGTGGCCCACGGGCAAAAAGCAGCCGCACATAAAGGAGGCGACCGAGAGGACCTTTTTGCATAGCGCGCGAGACGCGTGTGGGCCGCGCATGCGCGCGAGTGTGTTTGGGGGCTCCGGGGCAAGCTGACCCGTGACGCCTTTAATTCGGGCTGACAGGCGGTGTGTTCAGGTCCGGTCAGAAATCACGCGTTCACTGTGACGTCATTTGAAGAATGTTGCTTTTGCCTGGCTTGTCGTCGGACGCAAGCGTATTTGGACGAATAGCGGGCTCGGCCAATCCCGACCGACCTGGTTTGACTGACGCTGAGCCGACATTTTAACAGGGATGAGAATTTTCCGCCGATCTGCGGATTTCCGACATTTTCAAACCAAAATGACCAGATTAAACTCAATATGTATTCTTGCTTTTTCGCGGTTTATTTCCTGTGTTGGCGGAAAGCGCCATTTTGATTGGATGATCTTGACTTAGGTGCCCTTGATGGCAAAACAGGTGAACACCCCCTTGTTAATAAGCGCACCAGTCAAAAAAAATCAACTTGAAAGGTCAGCAGGATTCGCCTTTGTTGAGAGAACAGGTTCTAATTTGCAATGAAACAATACCATCGATAAAACGGTCGAATGTCTGGCACTATGACAAGCTCCATGCTAACGTTAGCATCAATCTACTTCTGTGAGAGGCAGCCGAAAGCAAGCGTGCAAGCTCATGAGCAGCGTGCAGGCGAGCTAGCAGCAACCTTGGGTATGTAGCCGGCATGCTGACTTTTATTCCGATACTTTGGCTGGATTTTTACCAATCATGAGGAATAGAAAAGCATTCATATTCATGGTGAGTATTATTTTAAATAATACATTCCGACATTTTGTTGAAATCACATTTTTATATACAGTGTGTGTGATATATATACATATATATATATATATATATATATATATATATATATATATCTATAGATATAAACATATATATAAACACACATACATACGTGCCCCCCAGGCTTTTTTCTCATTTGTCATTCTCATCCCTGTTTTAATCACATGACATCATTGAGCTAAAAATCTCCCACCCTCAAGTAAACAATATTCTCAAGTAAACTTTGTTTCTTTTCAAATAGGATTGACGTCAACAAGGCGGGAAGCGAGCCGATGAAGAACCTCCCTTATCAGAAGTTTTGGTACGGCCAAGTCGTCGCCGTCGTCAGCCATCTTTGGAATGCTCCTCACATTTGTGCTTGTTGTTTGGCAGTTGGGCCCGTGGACGTGGGAGCTGAGGATGAAACGAAGATGATCGCCGTGGCAACCATTAACTGCTGACAGTCGCCGCACAATCATGTGAGTCATCCGCGGCAGTTGGGGGTGGGGGGGGCACACCTCACGCGAAGCGCTCGCTTCATGTCGCAGATTGAGTGCAAAAAGCAACAAAAAAAAAAAAAGGTTGACATGTAGGCTGAAGGATGCTTTTATTTGAATTTTGTTTGAAGCAAAGTCAATATTTTGATTCATTTTCAGCCCCCCCCCAAAAAATGCTAGTTAGTCATCATGAGGTGTGGGGATGAACCATCACTTGAGCGATAATAATGATGAGAATAATACGTTTCATTTCTAAGCGCCTTTCAAAACTCTCAAGGACACTTTACAGTCACAGGATATTTTTTCTTTCGTTGAGCAGCGGCAGCCACATGCGCCAGCTATCTGGCTATATAGCTGGCTATCTAGCTGGCTACCTAGCTAGCTATCTATTTGCTATATATTAGCTATTTAACTAGTTAGCTAGCTATCGATTAGTTATCTAATAGATAGCTAGCTTTCTCTCTATTTAAGTTATTCTGGTTGAGTGAACACTGGCGCATGTGGCTGCCGCTGCTCACCCACAGAAAAACTGATCCTGTGACTGTAAAATAACCTTGAGATTCTGGAAATGTGCTTAGAAATGAAATTTATTATAATAATTATAATAATAATATTATTATTATTATTATTATTATTATTATTTTATTATTATTATAAATTTCATTTCTAAGCGCCTTTCCAGAATCTCAAAAGAATCTCATAATAATAATAATAATTATTATTATTATTATTATTTTTTTTTTTTTTTAATTATTATTATTATTATTGAGCTGCTACCTAGCTAGCTATATATTTGCTATATATTAGCTATCTAACTAGCTAGCTGTCTATTTGCTATATATTAGCTAACTAGCTAGCTAGCTATCGATTAGTTATCTATTAGCTGGCCAGATAGCTAGCTAACTTTCTATGTATTTGACTTATTCTGGGTTTAGTGAACGCTGGCGCATGTGCTGCCGCTGCTCACCCGCTGAAAAACTGATCTTGTGACTGTAATGTAACCTTGAGAGTTTTGAAAGCCGCTTAGAAATGAAATGTGTTATTATTATTATTATTATTATTATTATTATTTATTAAAAGGGCGCTCGCTAAACGTGTCGTCCCTTCGAGTCACGGCGAGTCTTTGGACGGCGCCCCCTTCTGCCCGATAGTCTTCACTTGCACAGTAAGAAACATCAAAACAAAAGCAAGCGAGGGAGGGAAGCCTGCGAGCTTAGCACGTGCCTTCCTTCCGCCAGTGTGCCGGATGAGCGCTCGAGTGGAAAACGGGAGCGCCGGAGCGAGAGCCAATCGGCAGCCTGCGCTCCTCACAAGACCTGATCGTCACCCCCACTCTCCCCCCCGTCCTTTCATTGTAGGCCCTCGGGAGGATTTCATCCACGGGCACTCGCGTACGCCCACTGGACATCAACGACAACATTACTAGCCTGCATTTTCACTGACTGTACGCTAACTGCATGCATCGTCGGTTGCCGATGGCGACTTGTGGCATTGCGGTCGCGATATTTGCCCCCCGCTCGTCTTGTCGCGGTTGTTTCCCGCACGGCTGACTTTTGCCGTGTGCCTTTCCCTCGCCATGGCGCCGCTCGCGTGTCGGAGGCGGAGTCATCTTTTGCCGTTTTCTTTCCCCTCTCATGCAAATGAAGAGGGGGGGGGCGGCACGTGAATACAGTGATACCTCGGTTTACGAACCCCTTGGCTTACAAACTTTTCGGTTTACAAATGTTAAATTAATGAACATTTTACCTTGGCATACAAACTATTTTTCGGGATACACACGGAGCTGCCACAATGAGTGATGTATCGTTCGCGAACTAGCCAGTTCTCCTAAAAGAAAATGGCAGCCGGCTTGTTTTGGTCCTCTATTCTCCGCCCCCAGTCGTCGGTTAAAGCCACGTGATTGGTCAAGAACGCAGCAGTGAGGGGTGGGGGGGTTACAGACAGACAGAGTGAAGGCATTCTCCAAAAAAGAAAATGGCTGCCGACATTTTTTTACTCTCTATTCCCCACCCCCAGTCTTCGGTTAAAGCCACGTGATTGGTCAAGAACGCAGCAGTGAGGGGAGGTGGTTTAAACATTAAAGAGACAGGCAGACGACAGAGAGAGAAAGTGAGAAAATGGATAGAAAACAGTGAAATTTGGACTCGTTTCAACTTTGATAGTTCAAAGGCAGAGTGTAGGCTGCAAGATTAAAATTCCCATCAATCAGGCTCCACAAATAACCCGCACAAGCCATCTGTACACTTGATGGAAAAAGCTATCAACCCAGCTAAACAGAACACATTTGATGAGGAACAAGGTAAAATGATCGCAGAGAAAGCACCGAGAAGGGATCATTCCTTAAGATGGTGAAAAAAGAAGGCTACATTCCTCATCAAGTGTTTAATGCTGAGGAAAGCGGACACTCCATTCCATTAACGACCATCACAAAGGTAAATAAAACGACTTTATTATACCGTACAGTCTATTTCTTTAATTATAATACCATCACACATTTATTATTCGTAAAATAAGGTATATTTTGTGTAGTTTTAAGGCTTAGGAAAGTAGAAAATGATGTTTTATGGGGACTTGGGAACGGATTATTCTCATTTTAATGGTTTCCCATGGGAAATTATTTTTTGGGATACACACTATTCGCCTTACACACTGTCTGGGAACCAATTAAGTTGGTAAGCCAAGGTATCACTGTATTTGACGTGGGGACGCCTGCTGCCCCCACTCAACATTTGTCTTTAGTTTGTCTTTAGTGTCAGCTCGCTTAACATAGCAAGTCGTTCCCAAACAAACATCCGCCGACTTCGATCGGGCTGTGGCGCATCTCGCCTCGTGCCGTTAATTTACCGCGTTTACGTGGTGTGTTCATAGCAAATTGCCGCGCCGCCAACAAGAGGTCACGTGCACTCTTGAAGGACAAATTGCTTTTTCCGCACGTGCTAAAAATAGTGGCGGCGATTGAGGCGGTCCGCTTTATAAGCATCCCGTGCGTGCCTTTATGAATGGGGGGTCCGAGGGGGTCCTCGCCTCGCCACAGCTGCTGATCTCAACGTCATTGGAGCGTGTGGGAACAAGCTGACATTTTCTACGCATCACAACACGCATTCTTTGCATTCGGCTACACGTGCAATTAGTCGACAACTCGAAGCTAATTACAAAATCCATTTGAAGAAGAAAGGATCAAAGCATCCTTTTCAGCAGTGGATCAGGGGCGTCATGGTGGCATGTGCACGTCGACTACAACTAAATATTGAAAGTAAATACGAAGCTGGAGCATCCATTGACGTGAAGGGTTTTCTACTTCTTTCTTTACTCTTCCTTTCATAACTTTGCTGCTGTGTTACTTCCGGGTAGTGTGAATGGCTGCCGCTGCTCACCTGCACAAAAAAAAAAATCCCATAACTGTAAAGTGTGCTTGAGAGTTTTGAAAGGCGCTTAGAAATGAAATGTGTTATTATTATTATTATTATTGATGGCTTTGGGAGAGACTTTAGAAGCCAGCGTTGCTCCTTTGATGATTGATTAGAAAAAAACTTTGTCATGTCCGTTTAATTCTATTAGCTAGCTAGTTGGCTGGCTGTCTATTAGCTATCTATTAGCTATATAGCTAGCTGGTTGGCTATCAATTGGCATTCGGCTGCGAAACGCTCAAGCGAGAGTTGGAGAGCTCCACTTGAAGGCCCCAACAGTACCACATCATCTGCAAAAAGCAGAGAGGCCACTAAAACGCAAACCACCGAGAATTTCTGTCCATAAAGGTTATTTATGAACAGAATCGGTGACAAACGGCATCCTTGGCGAAGCCCAACCCTCACTGGAAACGATTCCGACTTATTGCCGGCAATGCGAACCAGACTCTAGACATCGGTCATAGAGGGACTGAACGGCCCGTATCAGGACTACTACTCCTGAAGCACCCTCCACAGAACTCCACGAGGGACACGGTCAAAAACATGTAGACTGGTTGGGCGACTTCCCACGCACCCTCGAGGACCCCGCAGGTCCACTGTTCCGCGGCCTGGACGAAAACCTCATTGTTCCTCCTCAATCTGAGGCTCGACTTTCCGACGGACCCGCCCCTCTAGAACCCCTGAATAGACCTTTCCAGGGAGGCTGAGGAGTGTGATCCCTCTGTAGTTTGGAACACACCCTCTGGGGTGGGACCACCACCCCGGTCTGCCAATCCAGAGGCGCTCTCCCCGACGGCCACGCAACGTTGCAGAGGCGTGTCAGCCTGGACAGCCCCGCAACATCCAGAGCCTTTAGGAACTCCGCTCGGATCTCATCCACCCCCGGGGCCTTGCCACCGAGGAGCTTTTGAACCACCTCGGTGACTTCGGCCACAGAGATCGGAGAGCCCACCTCGGAGTCCCCAGACACTGCTTCCTCCAAGGAAGGCGTGTCGGTGGAGTTGAGGAGGTCTTCGAAGTACTCTGCCCACCGGTTCACGACGTCTCGAATCGAGGTCAGCAGGGCCCCATCCTCACTGTACACAGTGTTAGTGGTGCACTGCTTTCCCCTCCTGAGACGGCCTGGCTATCGATTAGCTAGCTAGCTTTTTATTCATTTGAGTTATTCCGGGTTGAGTGAACGCTGGCGCGTGTGGCTGCCGCGGCTCACCCACAGAAAAACTTGTCCTGTGACTGTAAAGTGACCTTAAGAGTTTTGAAAGGTGCTTATAACTGAAATTGATTATTACAATGATTATCGAATGTCGTAATTGTTGTTTTTCCTCAAGCGCGTCCGCTCGGGCGCACACACGTGGGGCGTTTGACGCGTTGTTGTTAGCTTAAAAAGTCGTCCGAGGGCAAAGGCTCACGACGGCAGATAGGCCACGTGGGTGAAGCGCGGACGCGCTCATCTGCGTTGCGAGTTTGCCATTGCCATGGCAACACGGGGATGCTGGCGAGAAGCGGGGGAAGCTTTTTCTGGTGTTTTCCTGTCGAGGGAGATTTTCCGTTTCTTGGTCTCTTGCGCCCCGCTACCCCCGTCTCTCTCTTTCTTTGTACCGTGGATTTTTTTCTCTCTCTCATTCAGTGTCTTTGGCTCTTTTCTCACCTCTTCCTCGCTCTCTCTCTCTTTTTCCCGTTGTCTCTTGCGTCCCCGCCTCTTGTCCGCCCCTCCTCTCTTGCCTATTTCTCTCTCTTTAGCTCTATCTCTAGCTCTCTCGCTCCCTCACTCTCTCTTTCTTCCTTCCTCCCTCCCTCTCCGTCCCTCCATCTCTCTCCCTCTCTCTTTCTTTCCCCCTCACCCTCTCTCTCCACGGCACAGAAAACATGTCTGCATTGCGACGAAACCCCCCACCGCCGCCACCTCCCCCTCCCCTTGGCCGTCCTCGCCGGCCCAGTATGCTTCCGCTGAGGCTGCCCGGAGCCAAGCTCCGCTAAAGGGTCTTGTTGTTATTGTCCTTGCCCGGCGGTCTCCCCCCGCTGCCGTCCCAGGACGACGAGGGGGCGCCGATGCCGCGGCGCGGGCGCCAGCGGGCGACGCGCGGCTCGTTCGTTATTAGCTGGCGGGAGCGGGAAAGCGACACCCGGACGACGGCGCGCGGCGCCATGAATATTTCATCCTGCCGAAAGACGAGCGCGTCCAGCAGCCATGACGGGACGGAGGTGACGGCGGCGAAGGAGGCTCAGTAGGGGCCCGCCGCTCGCGCTTCCCGGTCGGCGCCCTCCCCCCTCCCCCTTCACCCGTCAGGATGACGGTGGTGTTGACCGACAACGCAGACGAGAGCGGCCACCCGCGGGAGGACGAGCGCGACGTCTGCTGCGAACGGGTGGTCATCAACGTGTCGGGGCTTCGCTTCGAGACGCGCCTCCAGACTTTGGCCCGCTTCCCCGACACGCTCCTGGGGAGCCCCGAGAAGAGGATGCGCTACTTTGACCCGCTGCGCAACGAGTACTTCTTGGACCGCAACCGGCCCAGCTTCGACGCCATCCTCTACTACTACCAGTCGGGCGGCCGGCTGAGGCGGCCCGTCAACGTGCCCCTGGACATGTTCTCCGAGGAGATCCAATTTTACCAACTGGGCGCCGAGGCCACGGAGAAGTTTCGCGAGGACGAGGGCTTCATTGGCGAGGAGGAGCGGCCCTTGCCCGACGAGGAGTTCCAGCGGCAGATCTGGCTGCTCTTTGAGCACCCCGAGAGCTCGGGCCCGGCGCGGGGCATCGCCATCGTGTCCGTCGCGGTCATTCTCATCTCCATCGTCATCTTCTGCCTGGAGACGCTGCCCGAGCTGAAGGAGGACGCGGGCGAGCGGCGCCGGAGGCTGGCGGCGGCGGCGGGCAACGGCACGGCCGCCCACCGCGCCGACATCCTGGCCGACCCTTTCTTCATGGTGGAGACCCTGTGCATCATCTGGTTCTCCTTTGAGCTCCTGGTGCGCTTCTTCGCCTGCCCCAGCAAGACGGCCTTCTTCCGCAACATGATGAACTCCATTGACGTGGTGGCCATCATCCCCTACTTCATCACGCTGGGAACCGAGCTGGCCGACGACTCGGACGCCGGCGAACAGGCCACGTCGCTGGCCATCCTCAGGGTGATCCGTCTGGTCCGGGTCTTTCGCATCTTCAAGCTGTCGCGCCACTCCAAAGGTCTGCAGATCCTCGGCCAGACCCTCAAGGCCAGCATGCGGGAGCTGGGCCTGCTCATCTTCTTCCTCTTCATCGGCGTCATCCTCTTCTCCAGCGCCGTCTACTTCGCCGAGGCGGAGGAGAAGGAGTCCTACTTCACCAGCATCCCCGACGCCTTCTGGTGGGCGGTGGTCTCCATGACCACGGTGGGCTACGGCGACATGTACCCTGTCACCATCGGCGGCAAAATCGTGGGCTCGCTGTGCGCCATCGCCGGCGTGCTGACCATCGCGCTGCCCGTGCCCGTCATCGTCTCCAACTTCAACTACTTTTACCACCGCGAGACGGACGGCGAGGAGCAAGCACAGCTGCTCGACTTCAGCCAGCGGAACTTGGCAGCCGACGGGGACGATAAGTCCCAGTGTGGCGACGCAGACGACGGCGTCGACGACTTGCGTGAGGCCGATCTGCGCGCCGCTAACCGCGAGCGCGCCGCCGACATGCTGACAGACGTGTGAGGACGCTTTCCGGCTCAAAAAGAGACGGATTCAGACAAAACCACCGTTGAACAAAAACGTCGGGATTGATTTGGCCATTTCTTTCGCCAAATGGAAAATTGCTCAATATTTTTGTTTGACGAAAAAATCTTGCCTTTCTATTTTTGTCATTGACACAAAGGCCGCCGACTGCTCATTTGATAGAAAACGGAAGCAAGAATACATGTAAAAAATGTAGCCTGTTGGGTTTTTTTTATTGTCCGGACTTAAAAATGGAATTTTAAAAAAGAATAAATATGAAGAGATGTTGACTGTTTTTCTGTGTGGCCCACAATTGGCTGGCAACCAGCGGGGGGGAGGGGCTGCTCTTGCACGCCCACGACCCTCCTGGGGTCACATAATGGAGCGACATGATCATCTCGGGTCGAGTGTCTTCGCTGTGATGACGAGGTATTCGTAGGGATCAGAATTTTCCGCCGATCGGCAGATTTCTGACTTTTTCCGAGTAAAATTATCAGATAAAACTATGTATTCTCGCTTTTTTGCTGTTCGTTTCCTGTTTCGGCTCATGTTGGCGGAAAGCGCACTTTTGATTGGATGATCCTGACTTCGGTGCCGTTGATGTCGAAACAGGTAAACGCCCCCTTTTGAATCAGCAAACGAGTCACAAAAAAATCAGGTTGGATGGACCGAAGGATTCGCCTTTGTGGAGAAAACAGCTTCTAATTTGCAATGAAACAATAGCATCGATGAAACACTCGAATGTCAGTGGCACTGTGACAAGCTCCATGCTAACGTTAGCATCAATATACTTCCGCGAGAGGCAGCAGAAAGCAAGCGTGCAAGCTAATGAGCAGCGTGCAGGCTAGCTAGCAGTAACATTGCGTACGCACCTGGCAAATTGACTTTTATTCTGAGAGTTTGGCTGGATTTTTACCAATCATGAGGAATAGAAAAGCATTCATCTTCATGGTGAGTATTCGCCTTATCATAGACCGTGTCCCCAAAGACTCCAAATGGTTTTGCTCTCCATTATCATGGCCATCCTCCCTCCCTCCCTCCCTCTACTCAGGGCGGACACTCGTCCTGTCTTTCTTTCCCTGTGGTATTAATTTGTCATGGCACGGAGCAATGTGGAATCATGGAGACGCCGTCATCGATATGAGGAGAGTCCCGTTCGCGTCATCGACGATCTTGGCCACGTCCTATGAGAGCGCCCCTCGCTCACTATTTTCTCCGTTTCGATTCTCTCCGCCGTGGCGGTTTGTATTTCAAGTCACAATGTGGCATGTGCCCTTCGAACCAATGTCGTCCGTCCTCGTGTGGACGTTTGAGCGACCGCAACCCGCCTCTGCTTCGCGATTCCAACCTCAGTTCGGTCCCTCTGCCGAGTTGGAATCGAGCTAGCGGTCTTTCCCGAGCCGTCTTGAAATCGATTCAAACGCTCCTCTGGATCCATTGACGCGCTCTCATTGAAACATTTCATTGGATTTTGCACTAGGCAAATATCATAAATATGGAATACGGAGAACATCGGAGCCTGGGGTAGTTAAAAAAGTCCATTTAAGATAATGTTGACAAAACGTTCTATGCTCCGTCGTGATGTGCTCGACTTGTATTATATGCCTGCGCGTATTATTTGATGAATAATAAATATGTAAACAATGTCAGCTGGCTCGCAAGCAAGCTGTCTCGGGAGTGACGTCTTTTGATTGACATTTCTCGGTGTCGCGCGAGCGGAAGTTCCTCCCCCTCTGCAACGTAGACTCGCGCAGGACCCCTCATCACTTCCTCTTTTTCTGCGGCCGTGAGCGAGACACCATGAAGGCGTCCGGCACTGTAAGTAAAAACGCGTCTTAGCTTCTCATCGGCTGACCGAACGTACATTCCGCGCATCGACGTCGGTCTCTAAGTAGACGCGCTACATGTCGGTCAGCGCTAGCGACCGCAAAAGTGGTCGCAAATGGGCCCTTTTGGTCTTGTTCGCGCGACGGTAGCGTCGTCTCGCTGTTAACATGGCGTCGGTCGGCGGCACCGCGTGGGCGACGCCGTCGTCTTCGCGCAGCTCGCAAGCGGCCCCGGGCTTCCGGGCTTTTCTCCCATCGCTTCACGGCGGTCGTTTGGGCGAAGCCGCCTTAAGGTAGTGGACGCGGCGTCAAAGGAACCGAAGTCGCGAACGGGCGTTCGAGCGCGGAACGTTGTTGGATTGACGCATCGGTCGCATGGCTCCACGCGGATTCATCTGTTGTCTAGTTCCACATGTCGGTCGGTGCTTTTTAGCTTTCTGCTCCCTTCCAAAGAAAAATCAACGCGCCCCCAGCCGTGGCAGCCGTTTGTTTCTCCGTGCACGTTGTCAGACACGTTTGTTAACTCATTCACTGCCAGACGTGCAAAAAAAAGAGTTTGTTGGTCATTATCGCTCAAATTGCAGGACCCACAAAAATATTGAGTTTTAGGACTGCAATAAATCTTCAACACAGCGTTAGAAACCTTAGACTCTCTTCTTTCATCAGGGAAAAAAAGTTCATTTCTTGCTGATTTCGTCCTGGAGATATTATCTGTTAAAATCAGGCGGTTTCAGGCCAAATGCCTGATTTTTTTTTTTTCCTCCCCCAAAAGCGGATAAAATTCGCTTTTTTTTTGCGGAGAAGCAAATTCAAGCAGAAAGGTGATCAAAGACCACCATTTTAACTTCGAGTGACACCTGAACAGGTGTTTAATTCTATGAAACAACAAAATAAAATACTTTTAACGACAAAACTACGTGTCTTTAGATTTATAAAAGATTCAGAACCAGAAACACAGACCAAAAATAATCTACTTACAAATGTGTGCATGTGTTTGAACTATTTTCAAGTGTGTGCGTGAGCTATATACAGGTGTGTGTGTGTGTGTGTGTGTGTGTGTGTGTGTGTGTGTGTGTGTGTGTGTGTGTGTGTGTGTGTGTGTGTGTGTGTGTGTGTGTGTTCAATACTGTAGTTCTTTTTAGTGTGTGATGCTTCTCCATCTGCCTTTTAGCAATGTCTGTGGGAGTGTGCTCCACTTCGACCAGGCGCTGTAGAAATATTAGCTAACACCATACCGTACCATTTTCATCTCACAGCATCAAAGAGGTCAAAACGCATGGACGGTGCACTTGCGACGTCACAGGAGCTGAACTATAACCGATTATCACAGGAGGAATTCACCTTACAAACAAAATAAAACTAAGACACTTTAACTTCGAGATGGGTTCTCTGGCCTGTTTTTGCATCGCAGAAGCTCACCGAGCTCGACGTCAGCCACTCGTCGGAGGAATCGGAGTCTGACCGATCGCCCTCAATTGTGCAGCGACGCCGCCATTCCAATACTGTGCCAGCATAGACCGCTTGTAATTGTAACTGGAATGCTTCGCCAGGATCATCGCTATCTCCTCGGAAAGGAATGCCCGTTTCCTCTGTGGTCTTCACGGGGCAATCAGATGCTGCATTTTTTTTGAGCAACGCATAACTGTTACCCCCTCGTGAGAGGGAAATACCTTTATTAGCTACAGTTCTGAAATTCACGCACAAGATAGACATGGATGTATCTTGATCCATCAGCATCGTCACCCGCAAAAAAAAAAAAGGAAACCCGAATAAACCCGTTCTACGGCATATTTTCAATTCCCGAGTCAATTAAATACAAAATACAGTAAAAAAAAATGGCAGTGAATGAGTTAAGAATAAACGGGGCGAGCGTTTAACGACCTGATTCTGGGTCAGGGTTTCGTAAGTAGCAGAGCAGCTCGATCGCCGCGATCTGTTGAAAGTCATCCCTCGATCCAAACTTTTTAAGTGTCCTGCCTGTCTTGCTTTGTCGTGAATAAACAATTAGCTCTTTTCCTGCGCCACCGAAGAGAGACTGTGTGTGGAGTTGACAGCTTTGGAGAAGTTTGCAGCCTTACCCAGAGGTCGCACGCTCAACAATGGTGCGACTATGCCTGGCTTGCGCACAGCAACGTTGGCCTTGTCGCCTTTCTTGGCTGTTTTTGTGCCTTTGAAAGTGAAACCAAGGCCTCACACGCGAACCCCGCCTGCCAAGCCTTGACTGCTTGGGTGGGTTTCATGGTTTTCATTTTCTTTTTGGGATGGGGGGGCAGCTGCGAGAGTACAAGGTGATCGGGCGACTGCTTCCATCGCCTAAGAACCCGACCCCGCCCCTGTACCGCATGCGCATCTTCGCCCCCAACCACGTGGTGGCCAAGTCCCGCTTCTGGTACTTTGTATCCCAACTCAGGAAGATGAAGAAGGCGTCCGGCGAGACCGTCTACTGCGGACTGGTGCGTATTGCGCTCTGTCGTCGGGGCGCTCCCGTACTCCGCTAGTAAACTTCGGAATGCAATCCATCCCGTGCAAGCGCAGGTCCACGAAAAGACGCCTCTGAAGGTGAAGAACTTTGGCATCTGGCTGCGCTACGACTCGCGCAGCGGCACGCACAACATGTACCGCGAGTACCGGGACCTCACCACCTCCGGAGCCGTCACCCAGTGCTGTAAGTGGCCGTCCGACCCCCCGGTCCCGGGTTTTTACCGCCTTCCTAATTTGCCGTCCCCCTGCAGACCGCGACATGGGTGCCCGGCATCGTGCCCGCGCCCATTCCATTCAGATCATGAAGGTCCAGGTGATTGCCGCCAACAAATGTCGCCGTCCTGCCATCAAGCAGTTCCATGTGAGTTTGCGTTGTGGGTCAGATGAGAGCCGAGAATTCCTCTTTTAGACAGTTTGCGAAAGTGGCCGCGAGCAAATGCCCGCCGGCCCGTTTTTGTTGTTAACCGGCGCGGTTTGGTCCGGCAGGACTCCAAGATCAAGTTCCCGCTGCCCCATCGGGTCCTGCGCCGCCAGCACAAACCACGCTTCACCACCAAGAGACCAACCACCTTCTTCTAAAGGCCTTGGGGAAAATCCTAATAAATTGTTGTTATGGTTTAAGAGCTTTTAGCGTTCCGTTGTCATATTTTCCTTCCCACACCCCCTCCTTTTTTTTTTTTTTTTTTTAGACTACATTTCCACAGATCGATAAACGTGTTCTCAACGTAGTGTAGCTACTCTCATACTGTGATATGGAACTGATATTTTGTCGTAAAAACAATTGTCTTGACGTCACGTTGTTGGTGTGCCTTTTAAATCAGAAGTCGGTGTGTACACACCACATCCAGAAAATCATTTTGAGGCGACTTCACAGAAAATCTGACCAATTGTGGTTAAAATGCAAATACAGTGAGACCTCAACTTACAAACAGTTTATCTTACAAACGTCAAATTTAAGACAATTAAACCTTATAATAAGCACTATTTTCATAATACACACCCACCCCGGCTGGCGGAAGCACACGACCGAACAGCACCAGAGGTTAAGTTAGCAACAGTCCTTATGGAAGGTGACTCTCCTTCCATAAGCCATCAACGACCACCAAAAAGGTCAATAAAACTTTATTTTGCAGCACAGTTTATTTCTTTAATTACAGTCCGAATCTAATGTGCCTCTCTTTCCAAACAGCAATTCCCTTTGACCTTCGACCTCCAACGTCATTCCATCAAGCCATAAATGACCATCACAAATGTAAATAAAGTGACTTTATGATACAATGCAGTGTATTTCTTTCATTACAATACAATAGCACATTTATTATACATAGAATAAGGTATGTTGTGTGTAGTTTTAAGGCTTATTTAGTTGAGAAGTATTTTATGGAAACCCGGGAACAGATTATTCCCATTTTAATGGTTTCCTATGGGCATTTTTTTTTGAGATACACACTTTTCAAAGTCAGCTTTATTGTCAAATATGCTAATATGCATGACATACAGCACAGGTGAAATTGTCCTCTCGGACCCAGCATGCAAGGCACTAATAGTTGGCTAACGTGGCTAAAAAAGACATACAATTGACAAGACTATACATGTAATTTCTGAATGTAAAGTGAGGAAGTGACATATATAAAGTGATGTAATGTAGTAATGCAAAAACAAACAAGAAGAAAGGGTTGAAGTGAGGTCCTGCAGAAAAAAAATGAGAAAGAACAAAAAATATTGTTCAGGATAAAATATAGGGAAAATACAGGAAAATACTTTTCGCCTTACACACTGTCTGGGAACCAATTAAGTTCGTAAGTTGAGGTCTGACTATTCAAACAAAAATGGTCAAATGTTGTCGTGATAACCAATCGTCAGTAATGTGGCCCCACGAAAATAGTTGCTACATTTTGAGAGACACGTTCGAAAGACCAAGATGATGGAAGTCATCCAAGAACCTGTTGGGTGTTGTGATGACGGCCATGTTGTCAAATTTTAACAACAATGGCAATCTTCAGGGGGGGGGGGGGTCAATGTCTGCTTGCGGCCCCAAGAGAAGCTGGAATTGTCAAGGACCAGAGATGTCACTTTGGCCACTGTCTTTTGTCACAAAGGGTTTCCCGGCTCTCGGATGTTGCAACGTGACACTGCATGGAAAAATACCCCAAAGTCACAATTAGCTATGATCAAATAAAGGAAAAACAAGATCCACAGAATCCTCCACAAAAGAAGCAGTTTTTTATCTGTGAATTCTAGCTTAAATATCAATGTTAAATACAATAGCAACTGCTATCTTTGTGACTTGTTAATTTTCCTGTATATGATAGTTGTCAATGTTAAGCGCTTTGTTACACCTTCAGTTGTTGCTAAAGCGCTATGTGACTGCAAAGTGTCCTGGAGAGTTTTGAAAGGCGCGTATAAAAGAAATTAATTATGATAGAACTCTTCGTTTTGGAGGGTCGTTGAAATACGTACTCTGCTATGCCTTCACGTAATAGCACAAGGCGCTTGAGACCCCTCGTGTACTAAAAATGTTAAGCGAAGAAGAAAAGCTCTTCCGGGTCGTGGAGCCGGAAGTGAAGAGGCAGACACGCACACGCCGCACGATTAAAGACCGACTCCGCTACAACGCCAAGTGGAGCGAATTGGGCTACCTTCGAAGACTTTGTGGGTTGTCGCCGAGTGAGCGACGGCCCCATGCGATAAGGTCAGCTTGGTCGCCGCCGGACGGGGTCGCGAGCAAAAGTCGCCCCCGGTGGGGAGGTAACGTGGAGGGGGTAGCGTCATATTCCGGCTAGCCGGCTAATGCTAGCTCATTTGCGAAATGATTGCCTCGCAATCATTCAAATAAAGCACCCGCTCTAAAAATGCTCTTCTTTTGTTTTCAAGCTGGCGTGTCAAATAAAACACCTAAGCCACTCACTTTTCTGTCCGTTCAGTCCGCTTCGCTTGCTTTAATCGCTTTACAGAAAGTATTCATTACTATTTTTTGGTCCCTTTCACCCCCTAGGAAAATGATACCTATCACTCATGGTTATAAATGACGATAACTCATCTGTGGAACCCACGTCGGCGTCAAACTTTCAAACATTATAAACACAAGCACTTGGTTGACA
Source organism: Hippocampus bargibanti (assembly GCF_051943395.1). Classification (NCBI taxonomy): domain Eukaryota; kingdom Metazoa; phylum Chordata; class Actinopteri; order Syngnathiformes; family Syngnathidae; genus Hippocampus; species Hippocampus bargibanti. The sequence continues at coordinate 7,747,570 of NC_142755.1, forward strand.
CTCTTTTATGTAATAATAATAATAATACATTTTATTTAAAGCGCCTTTCACAGCGCTCAAGGACACTTTACAGTCACAGGCAAGTATAGATACAATAATAAATAACATATAATTATAAATAGAATACAATAAATAAAATACAATTAAATATAGGTGAGTTTTCAGATGGGATTTGGAGGTGGGAAGAGAATCGATGTTACAAATGTTTGGAGGAAGTGAGTTCCAGAGTTTGGGGGCAGAGCAGCTGAAAGCTCTGTCCCCCATCGTGCTCAGAAGGGCAGGTGGGGGCACGCACACATGTAGGGGTGTATGTAAACATGTTTTTTTTTTTTTTTTCGTAATTCACATGGTGTGAATTGATATTAGGCCGAATTATTCCACACAAGTGATGTATTTCTTTTCGATATAGTAACGGCCATGTGGACAGGGCAGTTGGATATGGCAACAACGGTGTTTGTGCCATTTTTAGCCCAAAGTTTGCTTTGGTACAGTAATGGTTGGCCGACGTGAGTGACGCTGTTGTCTTATTTTTGCGTCTTGTCCAGATGATAGGAGGGGAGGCGAGACAGCCACAGCAGAACAGCATAGCCCTCGGACACGCAAGCTAACTGGCCGCCCGCCGCTGTGCTGCCGCCATGGACGAACAGGCCCTGCTGGGGCTCGACCCCAGTGCCGACCCCCCTTACCGCCACAGGGTCAGCCACACGCGCTCACTTGCTCTGAATGAGATTTGGGTCATTTGGAACCCCGGCCCGGCTTGTGTGAAAATGTAACATTGTGGTGCGCGTGTCCCTCAGGCCGCGGCGTACTTTGAGCAGCTCAAGGAGTCGCGCGACGCCTGGGAGGTGTGTGCGCAGGCCCTCGCCAAAGGACTCTACAGGTGGGACAAATAGGGCCGTTCCATCTTTATGCTAAAGGACAACTGACACCATGTTTTTGTTTCCTAACTGACATCAGAAAAACGTTTGATAGCATCTAAAATACCCAAAACACGCAGGCTGATATTTTTAGTCAAATGCAAAACACCAATTAAAATGACTTAAAGTTGCCCAAAAACTGCCACTAATGAGCTCATAACTGGAGAGATGCAAAAAGTCCTGCCCCCAGTTGGTGACGTCTCGTCAGGATACTCCTTCACAAACTGCCTTGCTCCAGAATCAAAACAATGGCTTCAGAGAGGACAGATTTGGAAAAATATCCTTTCTTGTTACTCATCCAGTTATGAATATGATTCAAATAGTTCTGAAGAGGAAAGCACAAGTGTTTGCGATCGATTGAAGAAGTCCTTCCGTATCAATTCGAGCCGTGTAAGCAAAGCGACGAAACTGGTGAAGGACACGACATATGAATAAGCTATATAGCATCAACTTTGGTGATATGTGGCATATAAGGACATGAATAACAAATAAGAAGCTGACTGATCTTTACAGGCTGGCGAGACAGAGAGACAAAGATGGTGCAGCAGGTTCGTGTGATTAAGGATAAAGATGGCAATGTATTAACAGGTGCCAATTGTGTGATGGCAAGGTGGAAAGAGTACTTTGAATAATTGATGAATGAGGAAAATGACAAGGAACAAAGAGTAGAAGACGTGACTGTTGTGGACCAAGACGTAGCAAACATTAGCAAGGATGAAGTGAGGAGGGCGCTGAAGAGGATGAAGGGGGGAAAGGCACTCGCGCCTGATGATTTGCCAATCAAGGTATGGAAGTGTCTTGGAGAGGTGGCGGTGGTGTTCCTGACTGGGTTATTCAACAAGAACTTAGATGGGGAACAGATGCCTGAAGAATGGAGACAAAGTGTACTCGTGCCCATTTTTAAGATGTGCAGAGTTGTACTAACTACAGAGGAATACAGTTGATGAGCCATACAATGAAACTCTGGCAAAGAGTAGTTGAAGCGAGACTAAGAGCAGAAGTGAACATTTGTGAGCAGCAGTATGGCTTCATGCCAAGAAAAGAGTACAACAGACAAGAATCTCCTTGGACCGTGATGTTTGCAGATGACATTGTGATCTGGAGCGAGAACGGGGAACAGGTGGCGGAGAAGCTAGAGATGTGGAGATATGCCCTGGAAAGGAGAGGAATGAAGATCAGTCGCAGCAAGACGGAATACATGTGTGTGAATGAGAGGGATCCAAGTGCAAGAGTGATGCTACAGGGAGAAGAGATAAAGAAGGTGGAGGATTTTAAGTACTTGGGGTCAACTGTCCGGAGCAATGGAGAGTGTGGAAAAGAGGTGAAGAAGCGTGTCCAGGCAGGCTGGAGCGGCTGGAGAAAAATGCCAGGTGTGATGTGTGATAGAAGGCTTTCAGCTAGGATGAAAGGAAAAGTGTATAAAACAGTGGTGAGAGCAGCCATGATGTTTGGACTGGAGACAGTGCCAATGAAGAAAAGATAGGAAGCAGAGCTGGAGGTAGCAGAGCTGAAGATGTTGAGCTTTTCTTTGGGAGTGACCAGGTTGGAAAGGATCAGGAAGGAGTACTTTAGAGGGACAACTCATATTAGACCAAAGAGGAGGTTTATGGATGTGGTCAAAGAGGACATGAAGGTAGCTGGTGTGAGAGAAGAGGATGCACAAAACCGGGGTAGGTGGAGGACATTGATTCGCTGTGGCGACCCCTGAAGGGAAAAGCCCAAAGGAAAAGAAGAAGAAGAAGAAGCTACAAGATGTCAACATCAATGCAGATTGTTTAATGGTTGCACATGCAAAATGAAGAGTTCCGAACTTCCGTATGAATGACAGCGGTTATCCATTGCTAGCTCCGGTTAGCAATGGATAAGAAATTATTGTGTTACCTTTACTTGTAAATGAAGTCCATGCGCCGCTCCTTCTGAAGAAAAGCATCTATACCTTCTTTGTAGAAGATTTTCTTCTCTTTCTTCAGTTTTAAAAGTCTCGGGAATAGTTTCAATGAGAACGTTCCGGGCCAAAAAGCTGAGATGCTGTCCAGGAGATTTACATTCATCCCTCACAGTTTGTGAGCTTCACAATCCGGTGTTGATCTTTCTTTAATTATCTTCTGCTTCGATTGAAAGTCCAGTTTAGAAAATTCTTTCAATTTCGATATGTAATCCTCCATTCTGAAAATAAGCCCAAAAAAAATGCACTCGTGTCACTTTCTCGGTCAGGGGCGTTCCCTCAGCGACGTCATCAACCCGAAAACAAGACTTCACGAATATTCATCACTGGTTTTAAAATGTTAAATGTAGCTATTTGCGGTGGAATCTTTGTAAAATACTTTCAGTAGAAGTCATTTGAAGTGATTTTACAAATTATGGAGGCAACTTGTCCGGTGGTGTCGGTTGTCCTTTAAGTGTGTGTGTGTGTGTGTGTGTGTGAGACGGACTCTGTGTCAGTCATTTCTGTACGTCCGTCCAATGACCATGTGCAATCATCAAGAATAAACAATAATGTTGTTTGCAGTGACGACCACGTCAAGTTCTTTTGCTTCCAAGTTTTGGAGCATCAGGTGAAGTTCAGGTGAGGAGGGGGCACAAGGGTTGACGTTCTTGGCAAGCGCCAGACTGACGCTGCCGTTGCAGACACGGCGGGCTGAGCGGCGGCCAGCGGCAGCTCATCCGAGAGACGCTGATGAAGTGGCTGCAGTTTCAGGTGGGTCGTCACGCCGGCCCCCCGCGTCCGCTCACCTCGGCGACCGCTCACCTCGGCGTTCTGGCGCTCACAGTTGCTGAGGGGCCATCCCGAGAAAATCTTTGTGCGCAACAAAGCGGCGCAGGTGCTGGCGCTGACCTTTGTGGCCGAGTTCCCGGCGCTGTGGCCCGACTTCTTCTTCGACATGCTGACGGTGGTCGGCCTGGACCCCCGAGGCGTCGACATCTACTTGCGGACGCTCATGGCCATTGACGGCGAGGTGGTCGACAGGGACACCCTGCACGCGCCGGAGGTACAGATTCCGAGGGGGCCGTTGGTTTCGGGTGGCGGAAACGCGGACGTGCGCGCGTCCCGTCGATGAGAGCCGTGCCCGAAACGACAAGATGTTGTTAGCACGTAGCACTCATTTTATGCCGTACCTTCTCGGTCGCCGCCACCAATTCGTTTAGCCGTAACCGGCGTGTGTGCCTTTCGATGGCGGACCGTATTTTCTGCAATATAAGGCGCACCTTCACAGAATAACATATTTAAAAAAGCTTGCACCACATTATCAGGGGCACCTTCAATGAATGACATACCTATGAGTGATACCTCAGCTTACAAACCCAATTGGTTCCCAGAAAGTGTGTGTAAGGTGAAAAGTGTGTATTCCAAACATTAATTTCCCACAAGACACCATTAAAATGAGAATAATACCTTCCCAGGTCCCCATAAAACACAATTTTCTGCTAAATAAGCCTTCAAACTACACAAAATGTACATTATTATGCGTATAATAAATGTGCTATTGGAAGAAATAAACTGTACTGTAAAATAACATCGTTTTATTGACCTTTGTGATGGTCGTTGATGTTGTTGCCTCTTGATGATATCCGAGTGAAATTGCCGTGCTTTCTCGCCGATAATACCCTGACTCGCAATGTCCCCAGCTAGCTGCTTTTCCTGAATCCAAATCAACAAAAGACAACACAGAAACACCCATAGCCACACGTAGCGATGGTCGAGTTAGCGTCGTGGTACTGGGACGCTACGTCACACAAACGCACACCTCGTTTGTGTTTCTCGATGATCTCCTTCTTCTGCTCGACCGTCATTTTCTTTTGCGTCGTCTTCGGCGCAACACCAGCCTGTTGTGGGTTTTTTTAGGTCCCATAATAGCAAAAGTACTCCACTCGATAGCAAACCACGTCTGCACTCAAAGGGGGTGTGGAAAAGTAGTCCGCCAGTCACAGTGGCGCTGTGTCGTTTGGTTCGTCCGCTGAAAACTAGTTCGTTAGCCGAGACAATGCTCGCGAATTTAATGTTCATGAGTTTGTGAGCTAAAGCGTTGGTAAGCTGAGATATGACAATTGAAAAACCTTGTCCATCCATCGGGTGCGCCACATAATGAAGCGCGTGGTCAGCTTTTTTTAGGTGCGCCTTATAGTGCAGGAAATACAGTAATTTGCCGGACACGGCGAGCGCGCGGCTGTGTCCAGGTCATGCGACGGAACAGCGTGATCAAGGACGCCATGCGGGAGCGCTGCGTCCCCAGCCTGGTGGAGTCGTGGTTCCAGATCCTGCACACGTACCAGCGCAGCCAGCCCGAGCTGAGCTGCCAGTGCCTGGAGGTGGTCGGCGCCTACGTGTCCTGGATCGACCTGGCGCTCATCGCCAACCAACGGTCAGCCGCCGCTTCCCCGCCCGCCGGTCTTTGTCGGCGCCGGCGGTGGCTAACCTTGTGCGGCCGCAGCTTTGTGGACCTTCTGCTGAGCCACTTGGCGGTGGAGGAGCTGCGCGAGGAGGCCTGCGACTGCCTTCTGGAGATGGTCAACAAGGGCATGGACCCCGTGGAGAAAACCAAGCTGGTGGAGTCGCTCGCCCAGGTCCTGCAGTCAGCCGGCTTCTTCCACCTTGAGCAGGTGGGCCCCGTGGCGCATTTCCGCCCGCCGTATTTGGAATTGTTTTTTCTCTCGAGGCACTCGATTCGGAAATCTGCCGTTTTTATTCGCTGATCGAGAAAGAAAGGGCCGATTAGACCCAAATGACCACATCAAACTAAATACGTTTTCACGCCTTTTTGCTGTTCATTTCCTTCTTTCGGCTTGTGTTGGCGGAAAGCCCCATTTTGATTGGATGAGACTGACGCCGTTTGGCGGAAAGCGCCATTTTGAGTGGGTGATCTTGATTTAGGTGCCGTTGATGTTGAAACGGGTAAACGCCCGCTTTTTAATAAGCGGACAAGTAAAAAAAAAAAAAAAAAATGAGGTTGAACGGACCGAATGATTCTCCTTTGGTTCTAATTTGATAGATTGTAATTTGCAATGAAACAATAGCATCGATGAAACTGTTGAATGTCAGTGGCACTATGACGCTAACGTTAGCATCAATAGACTTCTGTGAGAGGCAGCAGGAAGTAAGCGTGCGAGCTAATGAGCAGCGTGCAGGCCAGCTAGCAATAACCTTGCGTATGTAGCCGGCAAGATGATTTTTATTCCGATCGTTTGGCTGGATTTTTAACAATCATGAGGAACAGAAAATATTCATGGTGAGTATTATCACAGTTATTTAAAATAATACACACATTTTGTTGAAATCACTATCTATCTATCTATCTATCTATCTATCTATCTATCTATCTATCTATCTATCTATCTATCTATCTATCTATCTATCTATCTATCTATCTATCTATCTATCTATCTATCTATCTATCTATCTATCTATCTATCTATCTATATAGGTATAAATATATTAAACAGTATACAGTATATGCATGTGACCCCCCCCCCACTCCTTTTTTTTTCACATTTTTTCTCATCATTCTCATCCCTTAAAATGTTTTTTTTTTTTTCTTCCTTGTTTGAGGAGGAGGAGGATGTGGACTTCTTGGCCAAGTTCTCGCGTCTGGTCAACGGGATGGGCCAGAGTCTGGTGCTGAGCTGGACCAAGCTGGCCAAGGCGGGCAGCGCCGAGGACGCCGGCGCCGCTCTGCGCGCCCTGGAGGCCAAGGTGGCGCTGGTGCTGCGCCTGCTCGTGCATCCCGACGATGACATCTCCGCCAACGTGGTCGCCTTCTGCTACGAGTACCTACATGTGCTCAAACAGGTGGGCGACCGCCGCCGCCGCCGCGCCTTGCTGGGCCCTTTACATCTTGCTCTTCTTTGATTGGCAGCTGCCCGAGCTTGGCGATAGTCAGAAGAGCAACATGGAGGTCGGTGCGTGCACAGACGCGAGGGTGCGACGACGGGCCTCGGGTTAAATCACGTCTCCTCCCGTCTCCCCCGCAGGCTATCATGCTGGCTGTCATCCAGAAGCTAACGTACGACGACGAGTACAACTTTGACAATGAGGTGCGTTGACGCCGGGCGGGGCCGCCGCCCTTTTCCCCCCCCCGCTAATCGCGCCGCGTGCGTGCGCGCCAGGGCGAGGACGAGGCCATGTTTGTGGAGTACAGGAAGCAGCTGAAGATGCTTCTGGACCGCCTGGCGCAGGTGTCCCCCGAGCTGGTCCTGGAATCGGTCCGCCGAGTCTTCACCGACACCATGCGGTGAGCGCCGCCGCGCCGCCGCACGCCAGCGCCGCGTTTACACGTCGTGCTCCTGTGCGTGTTTCAGCAAGTGGCGCAGCGCACCTTTTATGGAGGTCGAGGTGGCCATCCGGCTGCTCTACATGCTGGGAGAAGCACTGCCCGCCTCGCACGGGGCGCACTTCTCGGGAGACGCCGTCAAGACCGGAGCGCTGCAGGACATGATGACCACGGTCAGCGCTCCGCCGCCCACGCGCTCGCTTTGTGTCTTTGTGTTGTCAGATTAGTTTTTTAGCTGATTTTATTTTTTACTTTATGTTACTTCCGGGTTGAGTGAACGCCGGCGCGTGTGGCTGCCGTTGCTCACCCGCAGAAAAAATATTCTGTGACTAAATAATCATAGTCATAATCATAATAATAATACATTTCGTTTATAAGCCCCTAAAATGTCCTTGAGAGTTTATAAAGGCCCTTATAAATGCAATGTATTATTATTACTGTATCTATTAGCTAGCTAGCTTTCTATCTATTTGAGTTACTTCCGGGTTGACTGAACGCTGGCGGGTGTGGCTGCCTCTGCTCACCCGCAGAAAAAAATATTCCTGTGACTGTAAATAATAATAATAATAATGACAATAATAAATTTCATTTATAAGCGCCTAAAGTGTCCTTGAGAGTTTTGAAAGGCGCTTATAAATGAAATGTATTATTATTAGTGTATCTATTAGCTAGCTAGCTTTCTATCTATTTGAGTTACTTCCGGGTTGAGTGAACGCTGGCGCGTGTGGCTGCCGCTGCTCACCCGCAGAAAAAATATCCTGTGACTAAAGTGTCCTTGAGAGTTTTGAAAGGCGCTTATAAAATACATAAAATGTATGATGATGATGATGATGATTTTCCTTGGGAGCTGCTGATGCGTACGCGCCGCATTGTGTCTCGCTCAGTTGGTGTCGTGCGGCGTGAGCAACTACCAGCACGCCTCGGTGTCTCTGGAGTTCTTTGAGACGGTGGTCCGCTACGACAAGTTCTTTGCGGCCGAGCCGCTGCACATTCCCAACGTTTTGGTACGCGGCCAAATGCGTCTTTTGGGAAGCCACGCCTTCTTTTGGGAAGCCACGCCAATCAAAATGTGTCGTGTTGCCAGATGGCTTTTCTGGACCAGCGAGGACTGCGGCACAGCAGTCCCAAAGTCCGCAGTCGAGTGGCCTACCTCTTGTCGCGCTTCATCAAAACACTACAGTGAGTCCTCTGGGAGTAGCGCTGAGACCACGCCCGCGTTTGTTTGAACTTTTCTTTCGCTCTGCGTTTCAGCAAGCACATGACGGCGTTCGTCGAGGACATCCTGACCCGGATACAGGACCTCCTTGAACTGGCCCCTCCTGTACGTAAGCGCCGGCGCCCGCTTGCTAGCCTGCCCGCTAGCCTGGCCCTCGGTTTGGCGGATTTCCGTCTTTTACAGACCAAATTGACCAGATAAAACTAAATATGTATTCGTCGTATTAATTGTCTACTTGATATCTAATTTAAAACAGATTCTTTACTTACAGACACTCTGACGAAGGCGGAAGTAGACGCCGAAACATGTCATGTATTTGAAACACCTACAATACACTGTTTGGAAGTAAAGAATCTGTTTTCAATGAAAGATGTATTCTCGCTTTTCTGCTGTTCATTTCCTGTTCCGGCGTGTGTTGGCGGAAAGCGACATTTTGATTGGATGATCTTGACGTAGATTGATGGTGATGTCGAAACAGGTAAACGCCCCCTTTTGAAGAAGCGGATGAGTAAAAACAAAACAAAAAACCCAATCAAACAGGTTCTAATTTGCAATGAAACATCCCATCCATGAAACAGTCCAATGTCAGTGGCACTATGACGCTAACGTTAGCATCAATCTACTTCTGTGAGAGGCAGCAGAAAGCAAGCGTGCGAGCTAATGAGCAGCGTGCAGGCTAGCTAGCAGTAACCTTGCGTATGTAGCCGGCAAGTTGATTTTTATTCCGATCGTTTGGCTGGATTTTTACCAATCATGAGGAACAGAAAACCATTCATATTCATGGTGAGTATTATCACAAAGTTATTTAAAATAATACACACATTTTGTTGAATATATTAATGTAATTTCAACAGATATATTTTTTTATATATATATAAAAAACAGGAAATGTGCACCCTCCCCGGGTTATTTTTTTCAAATTTGTCATTCTCATCCCTGGTTTGGCGCTCCGCAGGACAAGGCGTTCCCGGCGCTGCTAACCAGCGACGACCAGCTGTTTATGTTCGAGGCGGCGGGCGTGCTGATTGTGAGCGGCGAGAGTCCGCTGGAGACCAAACGGGCGCTGATGCGGGCCCTGCTGGCGCCGCTCATGGACGCCTTCCGTCTGCTGCTGGACCGACTTCCTCTGGAGACGGACGAGGGGACGCAGGCGGCGCTGGCCGACTGCCTCAGCCACGCTGTCGGCTTTGTCAGGTAAGGAAGCGCCCCTCCCCTTGCCGTCCACCACCATGTGCACGTTGGGCCCAAAGCTTAATCATCATACATTCTGATACATTTCATTTATAAGCGCCCTTCAAAACTCTCAAGGTCGCATGATAAGTTTTTCTGTGGGTGAGCAGCGGCAGCCACACGCGCCAGCGTTCACTCAACCCGGAAGTAACTCAAATAGAATAGTAAGACAAAGTCATAGAAAGCTAATAGCTAGCTAGCCAGCTATATACAATACCGTACAATCGCTATCTGGCTGGCTGGCTAGCTATTAGCTATCGACTGGCTTGCTAGCTATTAGCTAGCTAGATTTTGATCTCTTTGTCTTACTATTCTATTTGAGTTACTTCCGGGTTGAGTGAACGCTGGCGCGTGTGGCTGCCGCTGCTGACACACAGAAAAACTTATCCTCTGACTGTAAAGTGACCATGAGACTTTAGAAAGGCGCTTATAAATGAAATATATTATTATATAGCTCATAGCTAGCCAGCTAGCTAGGTAACTAGCTCGATTGATTAACGGGGCGCTCTTGCCGTAGTCGCACCAGCAAGGCCTTCAGCAACAAGCAGACGGTCAAGCAGTGCGGCTGCAGCGAAGTCTATCGAGACTGCCTGCGCACCTTCCTGCCGGCGCTGAGCTGCCCCGTCCAGCGGGGGGCGCTGCGGGGCTGCGTGCGCTCCTTCCTGCACCGGATGATCATCTGCATGGAGGAGGAAGTGCTGCCCTTCATCCCCGCCGCCTCGGAGCATATGCTCAAGGACTGCGAGGCCAAAGACCTGCAGGAGTTCATCCCGCTCATCGCACAGATCACCGCCAAGTTCAAAGTAGGTGCCCGTCGCGCGTTGGCGCTTCTCTTCGATCTCCAAAACCTTTTCGACTAACACCGTGAAAACTAAAGGACATTTCAAAACAACAATTCACATTACAATAAGTTTGACGAGAATACAGTAAATAAGCCAATTAATAACATAACAGACCAGTGGTTCTTAACCCGGGTTCGATGGAACCCTCGATGGTGTCGGTCTCGGGGGTTCGGTGGATCCTCCGCCGCGGAGGTCCACCCCTCGGTCTAGTTGGCACAGTCCTTGGAATCCAACAAGATTAAGAAGCACTGCTTTAGACCAGGGGTGTCATTTTTGAAGTCATTTTTTGCCACGGGCCACATTGCCGTTCTGGTTTCCTCTCCAGGGCCGTTCTGAATTTGGGGAAGCCATTAGAAGGTTTAAATCCCTTCAAATATTACATGTAGAGCACACAGCAAATTCATGTTTCAACATGAAGGCCAGTGTCATCCAATGAAAATGGCGCTTTCCGCCAACTGCAGCCCAAAGAGGAAATGAAGAGCGAAAAAGCGCAAATGTGTATTTGGTATTACCGGCGAGCCAGATGCAATCATCGAAAGAGCCATCCGTATCTGGCTGGCGAGCCATTGGTCCGTCCGTCCGTCCGTCCGTCGTCCGTCCGTCGGTCGGTTTGCGACTTTTCAACAAGTCTCATCCCCGCGGCAGCGGCAGGTGTCCCCCTTGCTCCAGCAAGTCTTCATGCCGCTGGTGCTGGCCATCTTCGAGGCGCTGGCACGCCCCGCCGACGCCGACGACCAGGCGGCCGCCTTGGAAAGGCAAATGCTGCGCAGGAGCTACTTCTCCTTCGTCCACACGGTGGCGGGCAGCGGCCTGAGCGAAGTCCTGGCCGGCCAGGGTGAGCCTCGCCCGCCTCGCCCGCCTCGCCCGCCTCATGCTCACCCGCTCCCCGCCGAGGTTGACCCGCCGCGCTCCTCAGGGCCGGAGAACGTGGAGAGGGTGGTGTTCACCGTCATTCAAGGAGCCGTCGACTTCCCTGACCCCGTCGCCCAGAAAACATGCTTCGCCGCGCTCGGCGGCCTGGTGGAACTTTGGGGTGAGGGCGCCGCGCGGCCGCGAGGGGGGCGTGGCCCCACGACCCGCGCCGTGACGCCTGTGCTGTGATTTCAGGGGGCAAGGCGTGCGTGGCGGGCTTCAACGACTTCACGTACAAACACATCGTTCCCGCCTGCTTCCTGGCGCCTCTCAAGCCGACCTTTGACCTCTGCGACGCTCAAACCGTGCTGGTGCGTGCGCCCCCGCGTCCGTTTCTGTGTCTTTGAGCCCAAGTCCCGATTGTCCGTGTGACCTTTCAGACGTTGTCGGAGGTCGCCGCGACGCTGAAGACCATTTATGCGCAGCAGGTACCGCCGCCGCCGCCACTGCCGCGTGGTTTTGCCGCTCTTTTGCGCTCGCTCGCTCGCTGGGCCCTTTTCACCACGCCATGCGTGCGTGCGTGCGTGCGTGTCTCTCAGGGTCCGGAGCTGTTGGAGTTCCTGCGCCAAGACTATCTTCCGTCGCTTCACGTGTGCCCGGATGTGGCGCAGGTCAGGCCGGCGCGTGGCGAGGAAGCAACCCCCCGTCCCCCGTCTCCCGTCCCCTCGTCCCTCCGCCGAGACTTTTGATGCCTTTCCTCTGTTGTGTCTTTGCCAGGAGCTTTGTCACGTCCTGCAGCAACCCGATCCCAAAGTCCTCAAGACCTACTTGAAGGTCAGATAGGCTTCGAATCATAATCTTCTTTTCCCTTGACGGGGTCGCTCGGTCGCCACAGAAAATCAACGTCCTCCATCTTCACATGTTTGTTTGTCGGATGCCCTTCCTGACACAACCTTCTCTATATCATCATCATCATCATCATCATCATCATCATCATCATAATAGAATCATCATAATCATAATAGCTATATAGCTGGCTAGCTAGCCATTAGCTAGCTTTTTATCCATTTCAGTTACTTCCGGCTTGAGTGAACGCTGGCGCTTCTGGCTGCCGCTGCTCACCCACAGAAAAACTTAACCTGTGACTGTAAAGTGACCTTTTAAAAGGTTTTAAAAGGTGCTTACAAATGAAATGTATTATTATTATCAGCTGGCTAGCTAGCTATCTATGAGCCATACAGCTGGCTACCTAGCTATATGCGCTATCTATTAGCTAGCTAGCTATTAGTGACCTATTAGCTAGCTAGCTTTCTATCTATTTAAGTTACTTTAGGGCTGAGTTAACGCTAGCGTGTGTGGCTGCCGCTGCTCACCCACAAAAAAACTTATCCTGTGACTGTAAAGTGACCTTGAGAGTTTTGAGAGTTGCTTAGAAATGAAATTTATTATTATTATTATGTATTAGCTGGCTAGCTAGCCAGCTATTAGCTATATAGCTGGCTACCTAGCTATTAGATATCTATTAGCTAGCTAGAAATTCTCTATCTATTGCCTCGCTATCCTGTGACTGTAAAGTGTCCTCGAGAGTTTTGAAAGGCGCTGATAAATGAAATGTATGATGATTCTTACTGTATCTATTAGCTAGCTAGCTAGCTAATTTCATTTTAAATTAATGTTGTCACGTTTCTCTCTTCAGGTGTTCTTCCAGCGAGCCAGGCTGTAGCAGGTCAAAGGGCACGGGAAGCGAGCGCGCAATTCTGGCATGGCGTCGCACTGCCCCGCACGAGGCCCCGCCCACCATTTCACTAGGCCCCACCCACCATTGCACGAGGCCCCACCCCATGAACTTTTGCCGTGTGTGTTTTCCTCAAAAGGGCTGACATGTTTTAATTTAAAAGTAGCGATGATGCAAAGGAGGCGGGCGCCCTTCTTCGCCATCTTGGACAAACGAGCGCTTGTAAATAAGACAAGAGTGACCGCTTTGATTTTCTTTCATGGCTTTTTTTTTTGTTGCGGGGGCCCTCAGAGCTGTCAGCTACTTTCTGTTAGCGCAAATAGTGACAAATTAAATACAAAGGCACTCTAAGGGTTGACTTCTCTTTACTTTCAGCCTATTTTCCCAAAAGCTTCCTTTCAGGTGCGGACCAAGATGGTGGAGGGAGAACAAGAATGAAAGCAAAAGTCCACCTCAAGTCTTTGACTTCAAAGGAGAAAGCGAGGGGAAATGATTTTTGGATTTTAGTCACATAAGATTTTTTTTCCTGTGGGTGAGCAGCGGCAGCCAGAAGCGCCAGCGTTCACTTATAATAATAATAATAATAATAATAATAATACATTTAATTTCTAAGCGTCTTTCAAAACTCTCAAGGACACAATAACATAGTTTTTTTTGTGGGTGAGCAGCGGCAGCCAGAAGCGCCAGCGTTCACTTATAATAATAATACATGAAATTTTAAGCCTTTCAAAACTCGACACTTTACAGTCACTGGATTATTTTTTGTGCGGGTGAGCAGCGGCGGCCATTCGCGCCAGCGCTCTACGTAACACTCTTAAATAACACAGCAGCAAAGTTATGAAAGGAAGAGAGAGGAAACAAAAAAATAAATCACAAATAATATGACAACACAAAGTGTTGTGTAAATAGGCAATCACATGTTAAACTTGGCTTTCCAAGCAGACTTGAAAGGGTTAATCCGATCGGCCGGTGAGTGGGTGTGGTGTGGTAAATGCTGTCCGACGCAGGTGGCTCTTGTTAGCCGAGGCAGACACAACGCCGGTGAGTTGCTTTCCACGTTCTAGCTTTCTGTTGATTAAAACCTAAATAATGTCAAAGTAGTGATAGAAATGAGTTGCATTTACATTGTGTGTTTGACTCTCATTGACACTCGTTCTTCAGCACTTGCTGTACTCTCTTTGTGACATGAAGCATTTCTAAATTAACCCGGAGAACCTCAACCGAAAGCTTTGCATTGACAAGTTGTTTGTGGTGAGCGGCGAATGGAGCGTGTGGCTTTCTGGGCTCGGCGTCCTCACTTTGATGTGAGCAGATCTGTCAAAAAAAAAAAACAAAGGGAGGCGGAGCAATCATGACGCCGATTGGGTAGCGTGCCTTTTTAATTTCTTCTCTTACCATCAACATCATACATTTCATTTTTAAGCGCCTTTCAAAACTCTCAAGGACACTTTAGTCACACCATAAGATTTGTTTTTCTGCGGGTGAGCAGCGGCAGCCAGAAGCGCTAGCATTCACTTGTAATAATAATAATACATTAAATTTTAAGCGCCTTTCAAAACTCAAGGTCATTTTACAGTCACTGGATTACAGTCACTGGATAAGTATTTCTGTGGGTGAGCAGCGGCAGCCACGCGCCAGCGTTCACTCCCGCAAAGCAGATGGCCCTGTAAAAAGCTACATGAACGGTTAAATCGCATAGTTATTCCGCAATAACTCAAATTGATAGAAAGCTAGCTAGCTAGCTAATAGATAGCCAGCTAATAGCTAGTTAATAGCTAGCTTTCTAGATAGACAGCCAGCCAGTTAGTTAAATAGTTAAAATACAGCAAATAGATAGTTAGCTAGCCAACAGCTATCAACGCTGCCATTTTGGGCGCAATAACTTTGGACTAGAATCATTTTGAAGCTGTTGGAGGACGGCGATTTATTCATCGGTGTTTTTTGAGCGAACGCAGAAAGCTCGCCAGAACTTGCCGCCGGCCGATTCCCCGTGCTGGGAGTCGTCCGGCTGGCCCTCCAACCTGGACGTGAGCAGCTTGAGGACCAGGTCATCAAACGTGTCCGGGTCGAACAAGAAGGCGTCCGCCAGCCTCTGGGAGGATTTGAACTCCCGCTTCAGGTCTCGGATGAGCAACTTAACCACTCGATTCAGCTTGCAGGGTCCCAACTTGGTCCAGCGCATCAGGAGAACATCCTCCGTCATCCTCTTGGACACGCGGTGGGCAGCAGCCGCGATGTCTTGGGAGAAGACCAGGTGGCCCACGTTCTTGGGCAGCTCCGCAAACAGCTGGACCATGACAACATGCACCAGAGTCAGGAGCTCTTCCTGGACCGCGCTCAGGGGATGGAACCGTGACGCCGAGGCTTCGGGGGCAGGCGTCGGCGGACAGGCGGCCCCCAGCTCCGGCGCCAGCTGCGAATTGTTGATCTTGTCCGAGGACGTGTCTTCCATGTCTCCAAACTCGTCTGGACTCTCGCTGCCGCTGGTAATTTCCGCCTCCTGCAAGGAAAGTCGATGGGGTGGCGACGTGCAAGAGTCGCCCCTCCCGCAGGGCGGTGTCGTCTTTGGACCGGGGTCACGCGGGTCCCCTTGGGGCGGGGTCCTTGGCCGGGCGAGCCCACAGCCCTCCGTCTTCATTTCGGGACTCATCCCGGTGACCGTGTCCTCTGGTGTGAGGGGGCGTGGAAGCAGAGGGAAAGATTCGCCTTTGGCCTCCGGGGTGCCCCCGGTGGCCGTGGAGCAAACAGAGGCTGA
This sequence comes from Hippocampus bargibanti, assembly GCF_051943395.1. Classification (NCBI taxonomy): domain Eukaryota; kingdom Metazoa; phylum Chordata; class Actinopteri; order Syngnathiformes; family Syngnathidae; genus Hippocampus; species Hippocampus bargibanti. The sequence continues at coordinate 7,763,383 of NC_142755.1, forward strand.
ACCGAGGGGTGACGCGGTCTCAGGCTCCTGGATCTCCAAGTCCCACTCGGTTTCTGTACCCGTTGTTCCGGTGGAGTCGCCGCTGGTGTCTAAGGGCGGACTTTCTGTCACGGGGTGGACCGCACACTGGGGAAAGAAAGCCCCTGGGATTGTGCTTCCGGCGGCCACCCTCTCCAAGGGGTTGGAGTCACCTTTGGCGTTTGCGGCCAGGTGTTCGCGCCTGGGCGAGTTGGTGTCTTCCCCCAAACGGAACTCTGGTTTGTTTTGTGGACTCGTGGCTCCGGCTGAGGGATGGGAGTCGCTCTCACTGTTTGGCAAGGGGCTTTTGGACCCAGGTACCTCTGTCGCCTCCTGTGGATAGACCTCCGGTGTGTTTTCCAAACACTTGAAATTTTCCAAGGGCCATGGGTCAAAGATGCAGTGTGAGTGGGGGATTTCGGACCCTTGCTGCAAAATGACCTCTGACTTGCTTTCTGGACTTGGGGTGAAAACCTTTTCTGGGCAGTCGTGGTCCCCTTTGGGGGGTTTGGTATCCTCCTGCAAACACACTTCTATCAGGATTTCTGGGCTTTTTGTTCCAGTGGATACCTTTTGCGAAGAGCAGCGGTCGCCAGTGGTGTCTGGCAATGGGTTTTTGGACCAGAGGTTGGCCGGGGTCTCCTGCAAACCGATCTCTTGCTTGTTTTCAGGATCTCCGGTTGAGTTGGCCATCTTTTCCAAAGCACAAGAGTCGCCGTTGACAACCAAGATTGGATTTTTGGGCCCGGGTATGTCGAGGGTCTCCCGCAAATGGACATCTTGCTTCTTTTCTGGACTTGTGGTTACAATGGAGTTCTCTTCTTCGGGGACGAGGTCACAGAGAGCATCCGGGCCCAGACGGATGGTGTCCTCTTGCCGACAAAGACTTTGGGGGGCTTTGCTTTTGCTTTCAAGACCTCCAGTTATGGCCCTTTCTGGGGCGCAGGAGTCCCCAAGCGCATCCAAGAGAGCCTTCCCTGTTACTGATGTGTCCAAGTGCTCTTGTGGGTCAACCTCAGGTTTGTTTTCTGGCTTTTTGCTTTCATGACAGACTTTTTCCAAGGGGTGGGAGGAACCAGTCCCATCCAAGGACGGACTCTCTGGCCTCTGGCCGTCCTTGTCCTCTTGCAAATGATCCTCTGCTTTTTTCTCCGGCATTCCGGTCCCCGGGGAAACCTTTTCCAAGGGACAGCCATCAAGCTCGCTTTCTGGGCCTGGGCTCTGGAGCGCCAGGGTGTCCGGCGGGCACGCCGCGGTACTTTGCGGGCCCACGCCTCCAGCGAGGAGCAACCGGATGTCGCTCAAGCAGCCGCACAGTTCGTCGGCATGGGTCCGTCGCGTCCCGGGTTCCAGCTTGAGCCAGAGAATCAGCCGCTCCACAAACCTCTTGGCTGAATCTTCCAGAATCATTGTCAGGACTTGGAGATTGTCTGTTTTCTTCTGGTCCGCTTCCAAGACGAGCGGCGAACCTTCCGAAAGGCGCCTCCACGCATCCGGCGACCGCAGCGGGATACGTTTGCTGATGACATAGCGATACATTTTGTCCACCAGTTCTACAGAGAATGTGTCAGCCTCCGACCTCAGCCTGTCCACGTCGCCGCCGTCCGCCCTCTCGAAGATGTCCTCGATTCGAGAGCGGGTGCTGCGGAAGGTGAGCGGGGACTCGGGTGCCGTCAGAGGGTCTTGGTCTCGGCGCACGAGCGTGCCCTGGTATCGGACCTGCTCGAGCTCGGTGGTGAGCTCCTCAAACTTTGTTCGACAAAGGTTGAGAAAGGTGCTCCGGCGCGACGACTCGGACTCGCCGTCGCGGCACAGGAAGAATCTTGTCAGAGGGTCCACAATAAGGGCCAGGTCCAAGTGAGGACCGGCTGCCGAACGGCACCCCCCGTCGGCGGAGTGCGGATAACGCAGGTCTTTGTCGACGATCGCCACAATTTCCTCCGCCGTTGTGATCACTTGTTGGGGATCGGTCCTCCACTTGCGGAGGACGCCTCTGACGGCCTCGGTGGCGTCTTTGAGCGCCGCCGGGCGCGCCTCGCCGCTTCGGGGCGCTTCCGCGGGGCAGCCGCGCTTGCTCAGGTGGACCTTGAGGACGCCGCCCGTCAGCAAGACCATTTTGGCCAACGCGTCCGTGTCGGTGAAGGTGGTCGGCACGTAAAGGGGCGGGGCGGTGCGCGCCGCCAGGGTGGCTTTGACGCGCGCGCGCACCTCCTCCTGCAGCGCGACGTCCAGTTTGCTGCCGCTGACGCTCGGCCTGCTCGCCACGTCCAGCGCCGCGGCCAGCGCGGAGGCCAAGCCGCCGACCACCGACGGCGTCGCCGCCGCCGCCGCCGCCCGGCTTCGCGCTCGCTCCGCCATCAGCAGAGCCGCGGCGTTCACGCACAACTTGTGGGTGGCTCGCGCGCACAAGTCGGCCAGCAGAAGCTGCGTGGCCGAGTCGGCGGTTCCCTTCGCCAGCAGGACCCACTGGGGCTCCGTCACGCGCGCCAGGTGGGCGCGTACGATCGGGAGGACCGCGTCCGCGTGGACGCGACACGCGGCGTTCTGCATGACTTCCGCCTTCGCGACCACCCAAAAAAGAGCGAATGAAGGCGGCGGGGTGGCGAGAGCCGCCCGCCGCGCTGCCTTTGTCTCTGTGACGTCCCCGCGCGGGGCGCGTCGGTTCTTAGTGACGTCTACGCACGTACGTGACGTATTCCGGGTCTTGGGCAACCGGACACGTGGAGTTGACGCGTCCGTCACCCGGTGGACCCTCGCCGGGTTGACTGACGGTCGACTTTGCCGACGGCGCCACTGTTCGGTTGCCGCTTGCCCTCCCACGTCGTCGCCATGGCGACATTGTTTGTCGTGGGGTGCGTTAATCACAATCGTCTTTAATGGCAAGTATGTAGAATTTTGCACTAGTAGATCATCAAAAAATACAAAGGTCAACCCTACAGGTCAAAGTCGGCTTTCTTGTCAACTATGCTAATGCAGGACATACAGCGCAGATGAAATGAGTGTCCTCTCGGATTCGGCGTGCAAGGCACTTATCATGACAAACATAATAAACACGTAAACGCCAATTTGCCGGGAGAGAAAGGAGCTGCTGCGTGTTCACGCATCTTGGGGAAACAAAGACAGTCATTCATCCTTCGGCACTTGCTGTACCCTCTTTGCGACATGAAGCTGTTCTAGATGAAAGAGGAGAGGATCAGAGCATCCTTAACACCAGTGGATCAGGGACGTCATGGTGGAATGTGCACGTCTACTACTAGGGTTAATGGCTAATGAGTCAAGCGATCGGTTTGTCAATCGGCACGATTGATTAACTATAGCGGCTATTCACGTTTCATTGAGTTTGCTGCTCCTCTGTTTCATTTGTGTTGTTTTATTTATTATAGTACCTGTGCTTGTCTGTGACTGTAAAGTGTCCTTGAGAGCTTTGAAAGGCGCTTAAAATATCATGTATTATTATTTGTCTAATTAGTGATTCAGTGTATTAGCTAACTAACTAGCTAGCTATGTATTAGCTATATAGTGTTTGCTTTCAACATTTAGCTTGTAGTAGACGTGCGCATTCCACTATGACGTCCCTGATCCACTGCTGAAAAGGACGCGTTGATCATCTCCTCTTTCATCTAGAACTGCTTCATGTCACAACGAGGGTACAGAAAATGCTGAAGAATGAATGACAGGTTGAGTGAACGCTGGCGCGTGTGGCTGCCGCTGCTCACCCGCAGAAAAAATATCCTGTGACTAAACTGTCCTTGAGAGTTTTGAAAGGCTCTAATAAGTGAAATGTATTATGTTATTATTATAAGTGGCTAGCTATCTGTTGACTATCTACTAGCTGGCTCGGTAGCTTTCTATCTATTAACTTCCGGGGTGAGTGAACGCTGGCACGTGTGGCTGCCGCTGCTCACCCACAGAAAAAAAAAATATCCCGTGACTGTAAAGTGACTTGAGAGTTTTGAAAGGCGCTTATTAAATGACATTTATTAATTATTAGAGATGTTTTTTTTTCCTTTTTTATTGACTGCCTGTCGTTTTTTTTTTTTTGTGTGCGTTTTCTGGCAAAAAAGGTATCGGTTTCTTCTTTTGCAGGTGGCCCGACGACATGCGAGGGTTATCCTTTGATGACGGCGATGGGTCTCAGCTTGATGGCCTTCCTGCTGATGCCGGCCTCGTGGCACGTGTCCACCACGTCCGTCACGTTTTTGTACGACTCGGGCGCCTGCGGGACGGACGGAGACACGGTGAGAGACACGAGACAGGAGACAAAAAAAAGAATGAAGCATTGAAGGCGCCCACCTCTTCCATCACCAGTTTGGGAGACGCCACTCGGATGGCAATGCCTTTGTCGGCCAGCTGGTCCAGAACGTCCTGGAAGTCCAGATTGCGGCGGGATTTGGCCCGGGATAGCGCTCGACCCTGCGCACGTGCCAGGCGAGTATTACCGGCGTGCTCATTGGTGCAAGCAATTGCTTTTTTTTTTTCATTTGTTGGATTGGCGCACGACTCGACTCGACTTGACGACGCACGTACCGCTCCGTGACAGGTGGTTCCGAAGGTGTTGGTCATGCCTTGCTCGGTGCCGGTCAGAACGTAGCTGCATGTGCCCATGGTTCCCCCGATCAGGACCGGCTGGCCCGTCAGCTGGGGACGCACAACCGGGTCAGTTGGGAGACACCTTGGTTGGAATTCCGTCCCAATACAGCGAGACCTTGGCTTACAAACTTAATTGGTGCCCAGCAAAGTGTGTGAAAGGGAAAAAAGTGTGTATTCCAAACATCAATTTCCCATAGGAAACCATTAAAATGAGAATAATCCGTTCCCAGGTCCACATAAAACATCATTTTCTACGAAATAAGCCTTAAAACTACACATAATATACCTTATTTTAAATGTGCTATGGTAATATAATTAAAGAAATTAACTGTACCATAACGGCCTTTAAATATAATAATAATAATACATTTCATTTATAAGCGCCTTTCAAAACTCTCAAGGTCACTTTACGGTCACTGGATAAGTTTTTCTGTGGGTGAGCAGCGGCAGCCACACGCGCCAGCGTTCACTCAACCTGGAATAACTCAAATTGATATAAAGCTAGCTAGCTAATCCACCCCTTCATTGGGGGTGCGCCTTACACTCCATTGCGCCTATTTACCTTTGTGATGGCGGTTGATGCTTCTTGCATCAAGTGTCTCTAGGAGCTCTGGGTTGTCCATCTTGGAAGATGCGATCTTGCAACAGATGCAGGCTGACACACTAGAAACTTCATTCATAGCTGGTTCCCTTGCTCGTATGTTCTCTTCAGATTGTAAGGATGGCTTGTGCGGGCTATTTGTGGAGCCTGATTGATGGGATATTTTAACCTTGCAGTCTACACTCTGCCTTTGAACTCTCAATAATGTTGAAACGAGTCCAAATGTCACTGTGTTTTCTATCCATTTTCACACCATTTCACTTTTTTTCACTTTGTTTGTTTGTTTGTTTTTCCCACACGAGTGTCATGCGACCGACCTGGTAGTCGACGGGGATGAGCGGGTGGTGGGGCGGGAAGGCGCGCGTGGAGCCCTTGCGGTGCACCAGCAGGGTCCGCTGGCGCCCGTCCACCATGTGCTCCTCCACCTTGGCGATGTTGTGCGACACGTCGTAGATGACGTGCATGTCCAGGTCGTCCGGCGTGCTCCGGAACACTTTGGAGAAGGCCTCGGATCACACGCACGGCGGGACAGAATGAGCGCGTCGTCCCCGACGTTGAGGCCATTCTCCATCCAAAGAAAAGCGCCGCGCTCGATGGCGTGCTTTTTACCTGCCTTGTGAGGAAGGTCATGGACGAGCGGTTGACCCAAGCGTAGTTGCCGGCGGCGGCCATTCCCTTCAGGTAGTCCTGTCCCTCCTGTGAGGTGATGCGAGCGCAAGCCAGCTGCCGGTCGTTGACGGCGATCTTGTCACGCTTCATGGCCTTCTCCATGGCCACCAGCGCGTCTGGCGGGCCGGCGCAAAACCCCTCAGCGGCGCCGCCCTCAAAACGCTCCGGAGGGGGTCGTGGTGGAATTCGGCGAGTTACCTGTGGCGACCTGATGGCCGAGGCCTCTGCTTCCGCTGTGTATCATGACGCACACCTGCCCCTTGTGGTCCACGCCCATCTTCTTGGCCGCGTAGTCGTCGTAGATCTGCTCCACCACTTGGATCTCGGCGTAGTGGTTTCCTGCTCCCAACGTTCCCAGCTGCAAATGGGGGTGGGGCTTCTTTGGAACTCAGCCTTTTCACCTTGTCAACACTTTCATTTGGCTTTTTTTTTTCCCTTCCGAGACATCTTTAATAATAATAATACATTTCATTTCTAAGCGCCCTTCAAAACTCTCAAGGTCACTTTACAGTCACAGGAGTGTTCCTGTGGGTGAGCAGCTATCTCTCTAGCTATCTCTGTAACTCTAATTAGCTATCTCTCTAGCTAGCTATCGCTCCAGTAGCTATCTCTGTAGCTCTCTAACTAGCTATCTCTGTAGCTAGCTATAGCTCGTGTTTATTCTACAAAAGGTACAAGCCAAAAAAATAGTCTTGTATTCATATTCCCCATATAAATACCCAGCAGATAAATGTAGCTAGCTATCGCTAGCTAGCTATTAGCGATCTATTAGCTCTAGCTAGCTATTAGCTAGCTAACTTGATCTAGTTGAGATATTCCGGGTTGAGTGAACGCTGGCGCATGTGGCTACCAAAATAATAATAATAATAATAATAATAATACATTTGATTTCTAAGCGCCTTCAAAACTCTCAGGGTCACTTTACAAGTTTCCAGTCACAGGATAAGTTTTTATGCTGCGAGACGACTCGAGGCAAAAATCCAATCCAATCCAACTTTGTTTGCAGGGCCTACCTGCGGGAGGCCGCGCTTTTTGGCCTTCGACGAGACCTTGTTGGGGTCGGCCTGCAGCATCCTGCCGTATTCCTCACAGTGCTCCTTGTCTTCGGCCCAGGCGTAGCCTTCTCGCAGCGACCAGTCCACGCCCATCTCCAGCGCCTCCTCCAGGTCCCTACGGGGACACGGGCGTGGCGGCTCAGCGCCCCTTTGCCCGGTCGGCCGGCCCCGACGCTTACTTGGCCCCCATGGGGATGACGCCCTTGGAGCCCACGCCCACGGGGATGTGGTCAAAGAGCGACTGCGCCAACTGCTCCTTGACGGGCTGCACGTCTCGCTCGTCCAGGTTGGTCCTCAGCAGGCGCACGCCGCAGTTGATGTCGAAGCCCACGCCGCCTGCCGGCCGTCGGTGCCCTTTCGTCACGGCGGCGCAAAAGCAAATTGGCGGCGGGCACGGCGACACTCGCCTGGAGACACCACCGCGTCCGGGTCGTTCATGTCGAACGCCGCCATGTTCCCGATGGCAAAGCCGTAGCCCGAGTGGACATCTGGGAGGCCGATGGACCTCTGCGGACAAGACGCCGCGCAACAATCCTGAATTGGACTCCAGACAGTTGCTGCTTTTCTTGCAAAAGGACACTTTTTTTCCACTAAAAAATCATCTCGACACGTGAAATTCAACGTTACCAATGGGACACTTTTTCTTCCTCCTCAAATGACGTCTCGTTCTTGTATGTCCCACGTCTTTATGTCCTCTAGCAGATTTACGTGGGACAGGAGATTTGAGACCATCTCTTTTCCTCAATGGATGCTACAGCAGCGCGTTTGCTTTTAACATTTAGCTTGTAGTAGACGCGCACATTCCACCAGGACCTCATCATAATAATAAATTTCATTTATAAGTACCTTTCAAAACTCTCAAGGTCACTTTACAGTCACGGGATACATTTTTCTGTGGGTGAGCGACGGCAGTAACTCAAATAGATAGAAAGCTAGCTAGCTAGGTAATAGAGCCAATAGATAGCTTGCTAATAGTCATATTTGTTTAGTTTTTTTGACTTTTGACTTCAAGATAATAACACATTTCATTGAAAAGTGCCTTTCAAAACTCTCAAGGACACTTTACAGTCACGGGATATTTTTTTGCAGGTGAGCAGCGGCAGCCACACGCCGCAGCCGTCACTCAACCCAGAAGTAACATCAAGTTAAAAAAAACAAAAAAAACTAACAACAAAAATATATACACACAAATATATATATATATATATATATATATATATATATATATATATATATATATATATATATATATATATATATATATATATACTTCAGCACTTTCTGTACCCTCTTTGTGACATGAAGCAGCGCGTGTGGCTGCCACTGCTCACCCACAGAAAAAAAAAAAATATCCTGTGACTGTAAAGTGACCTTGAGAGTTTTGAAAGGCGCTTAGAAATGAAATGTATTATAGATAAGAGAGGATCAAAGCGTCCTTTTCAGCAGTGGATGAAAAGCGTCATGGTGGAATGTATATTTCTGCAACAAGCTAAATGTTGGAAGCAAGCACGCAGCTACGAGGGTGGTTGCCTTTCCAGCAGCTCCTGTATTTTGTTTTTCTACTTCATTCTTTCCTTTCCTCTTCCTTTCAGTTTGCTGCTGTGAAATGTTAATTTCTCTACTACGAGACGAATAAGGGTACATTCAATCCAAATAATTTCACTCCAACGGCGATTTCCTCTTTCCTTAAACTGCGCGTTTGTTACCCTACGGTGCTTTTTCGGTCAACTTGTCACTGAGGGTGGTGGAAGTGGTGGTGGAAGTGGTGGCTCATACGCACATGAACGATGCCGGGCAGCGCCGCCACGTTTCCGATCTGTTTCATGGCCGGAAGAAAGCCGCCCACACCTGACCAATGGAAACGGGGACGTGATCAGCAAGTCACAGAGGGACATTGACGACGGACGAGGACGAGGAGCAAGCCTCACCTCCTCCTCGAGAAGCATTCCGCAGCTCCTCGAACATCAACTTTTCCAGGGGCTCGTTGACGTAGAATATTCCTTCCACCTACGACACGCACGCACGCACGCACGCACGCAGGGGTCACCGTTCGGTTGCAATCGATTCCAACGCGCTGCGCGGATAAACTTTCCAAGTGGGGCGAATGCGACACCGCGCCGTGGCTGATTCCCAGTGTCGGCTGACGGCGATCAAACCCTCAAGATGTAGCGATCGAGCTACCTTGCTAACTAGCCCCATTCGCGATTAGGGGCGGGGGTGGATTTACCTTCATGTTGGGAACAAAGCCCTTTTTTATTCTCCAACAGTTGGTGTCAATCTTGTCCAAATACTGCAACTCGTCGTTGTAATTTCGATTCATTCTGGCGCTTTTGGTTCTCAAGTCCAAACAGGTTCCGATCGTGTGTGTGGAGCGTGTAGTATGTGCGTGCCTATGTGTGACTGTTGCTCTAGGTGGCAGCAGACGGCAACACGCAAGTCTTTTAAGTGGTCACCAATCAACTAATTGTGTTTCTCATACTTTGCCACTTGCAAGTCACGGGACATAGGATGTATTAATCCCAATAATATAACATTACCCAGGGGGCACGACCATTAGCGTATTCGTATGTTGGTGCGACTCGTGTTGCAACGTCATCGTCGAATTTTTGACAGCGTGCTTGCCGTCGATGTAGTCCAACAAAATGGCGACCGTCTTTCAAAACAAAAGTACCATATCGAGCAAGAGAAACGTTGACAACGACACGCCGCCAAAGTACCCTTGTGGCTACCCTTTGTCCGTCCGCGCTGCGTAAAGGGTCTCGGTTTTCGGGTGCGGGTAGTTTTGTGCCATGTTATCCTTTAGTTTGTCACCCAGCAGTTAGACCGTACCGAACATGTAACGCTTCTTCGGTTTTATAGTGAAAAGCGGATGCTGTCGGGGTGATAGCATCGTTTGATGGCGGACGAAGGCAACCAAACGTTTTCCCAAATCCGCCGGCCAGGTTGGTCTTCTGTGAAATCATCTCGATATCTGTTGTTTGGCAAGTCCGCAAATCGCTTGTTAGCCTCACAATAGCCTGGTCTGGCCAAGCTTAGGATAGCTTAACTTTGCTGCGGTCCTTAAGCCCCCTTTTCCCTCATGCTCCGCAGCAAACGACATTTCTTCAGCTTTGCGGTTTGACATAATTGCACGAGTCTTTTCGCCTGTAAAAGCGCGTTAGACCGCGCCAAGCTCACTCTTTTGGTCATTTTTGTTATTATTCTCAGGTATCGTTTGGTGGTGTGCTAATCAATGACTCAGCAAATGCAGATAAGGTGGCTCAGTGCAGTCAACTGAAAGGGCATCGGTTGTTGTTGTTGGTGGTGGTGGTGGTGGTTGTGGTGGTTCCGCCGTTGCCTGCGGCGTGTCAACAGGATGAAGTTGCGAATTCGCATTTGCAAGCAAACCAGCAAGGTGGACGCGGTGGGTCCCCAGTCGACTTTGAATGAGCTTCTGGAGCACATTCGTGACGTCCTGCTGCCCGGGCACGGATTCAGGTCAGTCCGCGGAACATTTTTTTACGTACGTTACCTCCCGACGAGGTACGTACGCGTCGTGACATCATCGACGCTCGCTAAGTGACTCAAAAGGCCGCGGCGGCAAACGTCAGATGACGTCACGGCGCCGCAGAATCGCACGCGTTCGCTTGGGAAACCGACAATTTGCCACTATTACGCGTGTGGTTATTTAATCGGATTGAAATGTGATATTTCGTTGACCTCAGTCCAGACGTGAACTTCGGCCTTTCTCTCAACGGCACCGAGCTCCTCGCTGACACGGGGCAGAGGTTGTCGTCGTGCGGCGTCGTCCCGGGAGATTTGATCCGCGTCCTGCTTCCCGCCGACGCCGCCCGCGGCAGCGACGACGACGGCGTCGATCCTCCCCCCGGCGGCGTCGCCCGCTCCGTCGCCGGGCACGCGAACGCCGGCCGGATCGCCCGCGACATGGACGAGGCGCTTACCCCCGGGGGTGCCATCGCCGGGACGGGCGCCCGTCCCGGCCCCGCGTCCGCCTCGAGATCCCCGCCCGCCACCAACGCGTCCCCTGCAGCTATGACTTCCAGCCAGGTGAGATGATTGCCCACCTATTTCTTTTGAGGGGATGCTGGGGGGTCACAATAGGAAAGTTAATTGGCAAAAGTCCCAATGTCAGAATCCATCATTACATAACTATTAACCATCTATTCCTTGTTTTAATAATAGTAATAATAATAATAAATTGCATTTATAAGCGCCTTTCGAAACTCTCAAGGACACTACAGTAACAGGCGTGAGCAGCGGCAGCCACACGCGCAGGCGTTCACTCAACCGGAAAGTGAGGCACGCTGGGAAATTGAGGCATGCTAACTTAGCCCCTTTAGCCCCCTAGCCCATTTTAGCATTGAAAACTGCAAAAGCTTGAAAAAAAAACCTTAAGCCTGGAAAAAAACCTTAAAGGACAACCAACGTCACTTTTTTGTTTCTTAACTGACATCAGACAAATGTTTTATAGCATCTAAATTACCCAAAACACGTACTGTGATATTTTTATTCAAATGCAAAACACCAATAAAAATGACTTAAAGTGTTCAAAATCTGCAAAAAATGGAGCTGCGAATTGGGCATTTTCAGAAAGTCCCGCCCCCAGTTCGTGCCGTCACGCCAAGACGTCTTGGCAGCCAATCAGAATCCTGCTTTGGGCTTTGGACTTTCTAGAGCGCTATAAGGTCGTGCATTTTCCAAAGTAAACGCACGGAACCTCAGCCCCAGAAGAAACATTCAAACGCTACAAAAAGTAAACGTACAATATACTGTGACTGTAAAGTGTCATTGAGAGTTTTGAAAAGCGCTTGTGGCACGCAACGCAACGCAAACATTGCATGACGGACAAACGACAACTGGAGCAAAATCCTTCAGCAAGGGATATTTACTGTAAATTAAGCATTTGTGGCAGTTACATCCTTCATTAAAAAAATCATTTATACTTAGCAGCAATGTTTTTTTTTTTTTTTTTTTGCCATTACTGGTCTTATTGTGTTTCAAGTTGTGAAAAATGGGGCAGGCAACTTTTCAGAGTTGTCTGCTAACTTTGTGTCATGCATTTCAGACACTGCCTTCGCCTAAATTTGGACACGTTGTTGCACTTGAACTTGTTTGAATTTCAGCCCATATGAGCCCTCATCGCTAGCCAAGTTCAAGTTTGTGTCTGGTCTTTGCTTCCGCGTTGACCTCATGTGATCTGGATTGGCTTTTGTAGCCCGATTGCGTGGCCTCCTCGGCTGACGCTGCCGGACGGGCCCAGAACTGCAGGACGCCGGCGATCCTCTGCTGGGAACCCATGCTGTGTGGCGAGGCGGGCGAAGGCCAGGCCCCGCACTCACTGGAGCTGCTCTATGGCGCCGCCCGGGTCACCTCTCCGGCCGATGCTATCGTGGTGGCCGCCCATCTCCTCATGCTGGAGACCGGATTCACGCCCCAGGTCAGGAACCTCGGACGTCATCCAGGTTTTTATGATAACTCATTCACTTGCAGACATGTGAAAAATGTGTCCGCTCCAGTGCCAGGGTTTTTGTCATGACTACATAGTATAGTATAGTAGCAGTAGCAGTATAGTCTGTGTAGGCCGTACGGGAGTGGTCCATCCAGGAAGTTCTGCCTTGGTTCTAATTTGCAATGAAACTATACCATGAATGAAACAGTCGAATCGGTGGCACTTTGACAAGCCCCATGCTAACGTTAGCCACTGATATTCAACTGTTTCATTCATGGTATTGTTTCATATCAAATCAGAACCACGGCAGAACTTTTTCCGTCCACAAAATCGAATCCTTCCGTCCATTCAACCTGAAGTGTACGATATCCTTCATATTTTTACTCGTCAGTTTTATTCAAAAGGGGACGTTTACCTGTTTGGACATCAACGGCCAGAGGTTGGTATCATCCAATCAAAATTGCACTTTCCGCCAACAGCTGCCCAAACAGGAAATGAACAGCGAGAATATGTATGTATTTAGTTTTATCGGCGAGCCTGATGCAATCATTAAAAGAGCCATAGATGGCTCGTGAGCCGTAGGTTCCCAACACCTTCTCTAGACTTATCTGAGCTTGAAATGAGGGCGGCTGTCCAAAATCCAATGCAATACTTACACATTGGTTTATATATGGCCTTAACAACAGCTGAAGCTGGAACAAAGCCCTAACATTGAAAAAGGGAAATGTGTAGAAGGGGAAAAAACATTGCCAGAGGTCTAGCCAGCGCTTTATCGACAACCCAGCAAGAAATACCAAAATCCAAACAAATTCAGGAATGGCGCTCTACGTCATACAGAGATACCTCGGCTTAAGAACGGCTTGGCTAACAAACTTTGGCTTACCAATGTTAAATTCACGAGAATTTAATCTTGGCATACCAACTATTTTTCGGGATACACAGAGCGCCACATGCAAAAAGCTGTCAACCCAGCTAAACAGAACACAATTGATGAGGAACTAGGTAAAATTATCGCAGAGAAAGCACGGCAACTTCACTCAGATATCGTCAAGAGGCAACCTGGAACTTCGTCAACCATTGATGATTTCAAGGCTAGCCACGGATGGTTTCCGAACTTTAATAAGCGTCGTACAGGGATTCATAGTGTCATTCGTCATATTGAGGCAGCCGGTTCTGACCATAAAGTTGCCAAAGCTTACAAGGAACCATTCCTCAAGATGGTGAAAGAAGAAGGCTACGTTCCTCATCAAGTTTTTAATGCTGAGGAAAGCGGCCACTCCATTCCATCAAGCCATCAACAACCATCACAAAGGTCAATAAAACGACTTTATTACATAATACAGTTTATTTCTTTAATTACAATACCATAGCAAATTTACTATACATAAAATAAGGTATATTTCGTTGAGTTTTAAGGCTTAGGAAAGTAGAAAATTATGTTTTATGGGGACCTGGGAACGGATTATTTTCATTTTAATGGTTTCCTATGGGAAATTAATGTTTCGGATACACACTTTTCGCCTTACACACACTTTCTGGGAACCAGTTAAGTTCGTAAGCCATGGTATCACTGTATTTTCTATTGCTGAATAAATTCAGGAATGGCAGTGAATGAGTTAACCACATTGTGGCCCGGAAGTCTTTTGCTGTGGAATTTGTCAAGGGTCCGTTTTAGGGCCCGCCGTCTGGTGTTGTTTGTTTTTTTTTTTGCGCATGACGCGGTTCCCCTCAGCCAAGTCGTGACTGGATTTGGCGCCACGTCACGGCACCTGTTGCGGATTCGTTTCCCTTTTGACTTTTGAAGTCGCCGACGTATGGCGCCTTCAGGGCGGCGAGGTGAAGCCGGCGGAGATGCCGTCCGGATGGCGTTGGCCCGGCGGCGCTTACAGACTTCAGTACACGCACACGCTGTGCGAAAGGGGCGCGGTCACGGTGGTGGCGGTGCCCATGAACCCCGTGCTGGTCGTCGAAGGTGAGCGAGGGCTCGTCCGTCCTTCAGCTTCCCGCCGATGAAGACATCGCTTGGGCTTCATCGTCTCGGTTGCCTTCCCCGCAGCCATCCTGCAGGTCGCCGACAGCGCCAGCATGGCGGCCAAAGTCTGCCTGGACCCCGGCGTCTACGTGACTGAGGCGTGGCCAGGTCGGAGCGCCCGCGCCGTCGGGCGTGGCGTCGGCGCAACCGCCCGCTTGACCGATGATTTCTTCCAGGAGCGAGCGCGGCGTCCGCCTTCACTGGGCTAAGTCGACTCTCGCGGGTGTTCAAGGACCAGCTGGTCTACCCGCTGATTGCCGCCACGCGGGAAGGTAAGTCTTTTGGGCGGCAAAGCGGGCGACCTAGCAGGGCGGCAGGTTGAACCTGGATTGGTTCTCGGTTCCAAACCCCACTTGGAACTCCTTGGATGCATTTAGCATGCGAGCGTAGCATAGCGTAGCGTTGAAAAGCACTCGACGCAAAAATGTCCACATCTGACAATGCTTGTTTGTCAGCCGCTGACCAAATATGCACTTCTA